>NC_142291.1:1864573-2164573 GCF_965620075.1 Prunus avium
CTTTTCCTCCTTGTCAATTATAATCACATTTTGTAGTATGTTTTACTTACTAGGAATAGGAGAAGCCATGAATCGGGGGAAAGGGTAATCAAGGAATAGGAATCAGATAAACTACTTTTCCCTAGTTGATTCTATTTTTGATTTTAAGGGTGTTTGATGACGAATTTTAATGTGGAATTGGAATCATTTCAATAATCATACTTGATAAGTAAATATGCCATTAATGATTGAGAAACATAATTCATTTAAAGATCTTTAATATAAATTCTTTTTTAATACAAGCGATAGTCTAAACTACTAGGAGAATGTGAGTTTTTTCACACACACACACACTATCAAGGTGACATGAGAGTTTGAACTTGAGACTACTGATCTACAAGTAAAAGCTCTTTTCCACTCGACTAGACCTCATTGACTTAATATAAATTTTTTTTTTAGTAAAAGAAAAGTACCTTTTATATAAATAAATACACAACTTGCAAATTCAATGAAACTTGTGTAGTAGAAGCCAATGAAAACTTGCAATGTATAAAATAAGGCAAATTCTTTCGCTCACGTACCCTTTGAATTGTTGGTCCAAGGAGGTGTGAAAAACTTAGAACCGCAAAGGGAGATTTGCCATGGCCTTCACAAAAACTACGAAAGAGTAATTCTATTAAAACCCTAGTCCACTCTTTGACCATGACCAAACAAAGGCGCTAACCTTTCAAAGCCAGCGTCATGCGTTGCCATGATCATGATATATATATATATCATGACCCAAAGTCATATATGGATAGAATAGTAATTTACCAATTTTTTGAATTTGTATAAGTATAGAAAGTAAAATTTGGGGTTATTAGTTCTATTAGTCCTCGAACTTTGACCCGATTTGTATTTTGGTCCCTTAATTTTCAAAATCGTTTTCCGTGATCCTTCAATTTCAGTTCCGTTAGGACAAATGGCTATGCCGTCAATTTTGTTATATTTTCTGTCAAATGAAGGTGTAAAATGGTATTTTTGTATTAAAAATATTAATAAAACTAATTAAAAATAAGAAAGAGATTTAAAAATAATTCATTTAAATATAAAAAACATAAAAAAATAAAAAATGTAACAATAATCCCCACCATTAATCCCGACCAAACCACTCAGCCGTCAGCAACCCTACCCCTAAGCGCAGCATCACCGTCGCTCCCATCATTCTTCTTCTCTTCCACCATCCCCACCTTTGTTCCCAACACTCATTTCTCCTTCAGACCTCCACACTCATCACACCACCCTTCAACTTCACTTCCCTCATTATCAGAGCCTCATCATCTTCCCCATCCTCAATCGACCACCTCAACAAAACCCCCAAAATCCAAAATCCGACACACCTAGATCTGCCCTGTCCCCACTATGTCGTCTCTCTCTCTCTCTCTCTCTCTCTCTCTCTCTCTCTCTCTTCTCTCTCTCTCTCTCTCTCTCTCCACCATATCTGAGACACAGAGTGAGAGAGCGAGAAACAATCAAGGCCCCACCCGACCCATCCATCTCCAACACGCAGGCTCCATTCCTATTTTTCTTGAATGCCAGATGAAGAAGTAGCAGTCCAAGATGGACATGGCGTTTTTTTTTTCTTTTGGAGAACAGAGAGACATTAAATATTAATTGATTGAAGATGATGTTTAGGTCCATTCGAAGATGATGGTGGAGGATATGGGTTGGGGTTTTTGGATAATTGCAGGGGCTATGGTGTTGGATAATTGAAGGGGCTAGGGTGGCTTGTGGTTGGTCGGGGAAGATGGTGGATGGGGTGTTGGCTGGCGAGTTCGGTGGGTGTATTGCGTATTTGCAGGGGCTGGGATGGGTTGTGATTAGTCGGGGAAGATGGTGGCTGCGCTGGCTGAGTTGGGTTGTGGGTGGTCGGGGAAGGAGGAATTGCTCCACATCGTTATTGTTGTTGTTATCAGTACCGCTCCTCCCAAGTTTGGCTAATTCCATGTTTTTGTAATTCTTTGAGAGAGAGATTTATTTATTTTTTATTTATTTGGTTTTTAAAAAAAATACAAAAATATCATTTTTTTTTGGTTTAATACAAAAATACCATTTTTGTAACAAAATTGACAGCAGGACCATTTGTGATAACGAAACTGAGGTTGAAGAACCACGAGATCGATTTTGAAAATTAAGGGACCAAAATACAAATTGGGTCAAAATTTGAAGACTAATGGAACTAATAACCCTAAAATTTGGGATACTGTATAATATCATCTAGGAAAGAGAAACTGGTTTTGGGATATGAGTAATTCAAATGATCAAAGGAGGGCGCATTTGTCATTTGACCCAAGAGTTTCCTCAGAGCGACGTAAATGACGACATGTAGAGCTGGACTGCCAGAAGAAACCCTAAACTGCGTAAGAGCTGGAGTACCCACATTTCCATGCCATCCCCATCCCATCCTATGCATATGTATGCATGTATATATACATGCATGACATGTATGAACCATGATGTTGGAATATACATGAATCATGATGCCATGGCCCATGGCATATGGGGGTGGGGTCACATCATACATGGTTTGACGCCGTTACGTTGAGGGGAAAAGGCAATAACGGCCGTTTGAAGCTAAATATCAGCTTAACAGCTGACAGTTGGAGGCTGACGACCTTAAGTGCTTCAAAAGAAGATTCTTTCTCTAATTTATGTATTTTAATGTGATAGTTGTTTGAGTTCCGATCCCGTATATTCCATCCTACAATATTAAAATGCGTCGTCCGCATCTATCGCTTTGCATGGAACACCTTGCTCTCCTATTGGTTGTCACCTTATTAATCGGTTGGCTAGGAAACGACGTGGAGCGTATGGTGCTCGTGGGTCTAGTTAATAATTTGGCTCGCGATGCACGGAGACAAATTCTTTTATCTTTTTCCTTTTTGGCAATTTGATATTTTTGCTTATTAATTTGGAAGAGTCCAAACTTTTTTATTCTTTTTTTTTTTTATAAAAAAAAACCCCTCAGTATAACATATAAAATTTGTTAATTATTTTATCATTGAATTATGTGATGAAATTGTACTAGTTATAATGTAATTTAGTAAAATTATTAAAAATGGTTAAAATTAAACATTTATATATATATATAAATTATATCCTAATTTAAGAATTATTCTTGCAAAAAGCTACAAAGTCAGAATTCTTTTGACCATTAGATCATCATCATTAATATTTCAGTGTCTAATCTAAACTAATATGTTCATTTGTTTATTTTCTCACAATTAGGTGATGTAATAGCTTTGATTTGATTGATATTTTGTAAGGATGATTTTTGAACCAGAATTAAACAAATGATCACATTAAGATTTAGGCCCACATGTGATCCCTTAGTTTTTATTTTATTTTATACAAGCGTTATTGAGAGAGGGGAGAATCAAACTTAGGACCTCGAATGCAGATATAAATGCTCTTAACCACTTGAACTACAAACCCTGCATCCCTTACTTCTTATTGGCTGAGATTCCTTTTAATAAGTTTTCCATGTATTTATATATAAATATAACATGTTTTTTTTTTTCCTGCCAAACGATAAAAGAGATTTTATTAATAACTAATAGTAAGGTTTACATCTTTAGCTAAAGCATCAAAAAGCCAATTGGTGCCCAAACACCCCCTGCTCGAGATACATAGGAAGCAACCAAATGGGCTGCTTCGTTACAATGCCGCGGCGCGAACAAAAACTCTACTGAACTAAAAGAATTGCATAAAGGGTAATGCTAGGCTTATCACATTTTTCATACCATATTGTATACTGCCTCTCTAATAGAGGTGGCCCCCATTATCTTGGTGAGCTCTACCTCTATTAGAGATGTGGTACACAATGTGGTATGAAAAATGTGGTAAGCCTAGCATCTTCCTTGCATAAAAACCTAATATCATGAATTAAACCCTTCCAAGGTCATATCAATTTTGTCTTTGCCCTGAAGCATTTTAATAAGCTGTAGACAATCAGTTTCTACCTCAACTTTGTCAACCCCTACATCCATTACTGCCGTCAAAGCATCACGAATGGCTTCAACTTCCATCACGAGAGCTTACGGACATAACATGTTCTCAGTACCGCCCGTCATGAGAAGAAAGCTGAAATGTGATCGTACCACCCGCCCAACTCCACCTCGCAAGGTTTGCTGCTTCCAGGCATGATCGCAATTGATTTTAATCCAGCCAAGTTTGGGTTTTTGCCAAGATAGCCATACCGTTTGTCCCTAGTCCAGTGGTCCTAGCTGCTCAGAGGCTAGCGGCAACAGCTTGTGTTGCGATTCCTGAAATTCCTGAACTTGTGCCTGCCAAAGTTGCATAGCTTCAGTTGGGCACACCTTCTTACCTTCAAAGATAGCCCCATTACGGCTTTTCCATATTTGCCAAAGTCCATAAACAATCCATTGCAACACCATGTCTGCATGCTCATTTTGAACTCCGTCCAACAACCATCAAAGGTGGCACTCCTAAGCTTTCTCGTATCCAGTTGGAGTGAACTAGCAAACCAAAAACCACAAACACCACTGTTATCATCAATATCAATATTAATATTCAAATGAAATGAGTTGAAACACAGCTCGAATCATGATATTAAAAGTTTCCTCTCATAGGTGTGAGGAAGAGGTGCTAATTGATGGCTTCGATGTAATTCCTATGCAAGTATGTGAAAAGAAGTAACTATAGATGTTGTATAGATGTTGAGTACGGTGCTCATCAATTCATAAGCTCTTCAGGAAATAAGAGTGTACATAACATATCAATGATTCTTTTCTTTCTTTGATTCACCGAACAATATCTACTTGGTATTAATATTTCTGAAAAATGGAAGGTTACAATATAAACTTATATTCTGGAGTGGGCCTATATATAGACATACATATAGGAAATAGCAATTAGATCTTCATGTGTGAGTGGCAGCTTCATCTTCAGCTCCTTCACTCCATGGCACCAGAACAAAGAAGTACAGATTCTGAAATGAAAAAGATCAATCCCTTCCAAAAAATCATGTTCTTGAAGAAATCAATCAAGAATCTAACTTGGACTTGAATGATGTAGTGTTTACAATGCTAGATGCATATTTCAAAGACACTTTGAAAATCTCATATTGAAAAACCAAGACCTCACGCTGGGAAAGAATGCAGAGATACAGCAATATATTTGACTAGGCCACTAAAATGGGTTGGGTCAAGCTAAAGGATAACCCAAGCCTTACCTTGGTGCCCTAAGTTTTTGTCTGGCCGGGATGGGCCTATTTGGCCTTGTAAAATCACCCTTCGATTTGGTAGGCCACTTCTAACATCTTCTAACAAAGTGGGATTTTAGGCGGTATTAGACCAAATAATCATTGGAAATGCATTAAATCCTCACACAATTCTAGCGCTGGTTAAACCATTCCTTTGGTTCAAAGAATGAACTAAAATAATGTTCATATAATACTTGGCATTTACAAATATGTATTTTTTTTTTTTTAAACCCTTAATATAGGGCTGACCCAAGTTCTACCCTTAGAAAAAACGAGCATGTCGAGGCCCGCCCATAACATCATGCTAAGGCCACATCCCTATATAACTAATTAAGAAAATATTTTAGCTGTAAATTACCTTAAATTCCATTGTTTACTGCTTTTCTTATTTTTCTCCCTACATTATATCTTTATACATGAAATGCATGTGTGATAAGATGTTGTAGGTATTCCTTTCTGGGTCAATTCTATTTTCTCATCGCTTATTTACTACGGCAACAAAGAATCAAATTATCACTATATTTATTCCTTTTTCTACTTCTTCTTCCAAGTGCAGGATAACCCCAAGGGGTTGCAAATTTTTTTCTTCTACCAATTGGGGCCCTAATAGTTAACAATATAGATAAGGTTTGAGTTAAGCATCTAGTAACGTCTAAACGGGTCCACGTAATGATCAAGAAACACTTGTAACCAAAACTAGATAGGACACCAAAAGCAAACCCTACTCACATATTCAAGTACTTGTCTTCTTCAAAACCGCCGTTTTAGACTCTTCCTCTTTATAAATAAAAGGGATCCGTGACTTGGTTTGTTTGTGGACAAACAAGTCATACCTTGATCTGCTATGCTATAGGTTTTTGTTTCCGTATAGAAGAAATGATGCAAGTTTCCACGGCGTTTGAAGAGGAAGATGAAGCGGAGGATTGTCCTAGTTGTGATTAGAACAACATACTTTGCTCAATCATTGAATCAATGATTTGCCAAGGTATGTTTAACAAATTTTTTATTACTCTTTCTAGTCAACTTTCAATTTATATTAACATCGTTGATAATTGTTTTAAGAGTTCAAATTTCCTATATTTCAATTTAATTCATATTTTCTCTTTTTGAAATTTTACCATACGATACATTTTAAAAAATCAATTTCTGGACATAATCATTTTTTTCTTCTGAAAATCCATAATAATAAAAATTCCTTGTTTCATATTTATAATCATAAAGAATAATGATATTCTTATCACATTTGTATACCACATTCCCACACCACCTTATGTGACAGATGAGGTGAACAGCTATATCAATTAAAATTAATTTAACCTTTTCTTTTCTTTTATGATTTATTGACACTTTTTAATTGATATGGCTGTCTACTTCATTTGTCACATAAGGTAGTATAAAAATGTGATATACAAATGTGGTAAGAGTAGCATTACTCAATCATAAATATTTTGATAACTATTATAGTATTAAATTAATTTTTGTTAATGCAGTTAAAATTAGGGGACATAAAAGACGAACACATAGTCTAAGTGTAGAGGGATTGTTCTTAACCAATTGAGCAAAAAGTCCATTAATTTTTTTTGCTACAGTGAAAAGTCGGTTATTCAACTTTTTAGCTTTTTTGTGTGCATATTTTTCATGGATTTATTTATTTATTTATTTTTTATTATAATAGGAAGTGCCTACTCTTACCTACTTGAGCTACAATACAAGCCTATGAGATTTATAGTATTTAGCCAAGTCCTAAATGATTATTGTATTATTAATTTTTACACCTAATTATTTTTTTTTATTTTTATAGAAGCAACACTGTGGATACAGAATCAAATATACAACCCTTGCAAATTAAACGTGAAAACCAGTGGCACCCACTTGCTTTTTCGTCCCTTGTTCCACCACCTCTTCCAGTTTCTTCTAATTCCTTTCCATTTTCAATAAAAGTTTTTTTATTTAAAAAAAGGCCGTTGTGCTTGTTTCTCTGCTACAAGCTTCTAAAACTGCCACAGCCTCTGCATGATTGCCACGTATCTGCCATGCCGAGCTCCATTTCTCTTTACAGCCGCTATAAATAGAGACCATGCCCTCCATTCCTCGCTGCAGCAGCTTAGAAGCTCCACCATCATCAGTTGACGGTCTGTTCTGTTCATCTCTTTGTGTCTATTTTCTCAGGAAAATAGATAGCATGGAGAGGCAGCAGACTTTGACACTTTGATTGGAGGTCTACTTCTTCCTTAAAAGCATGGGTACGACACAAGATATACACATAATATCTCTTTTTATATATTTTCCTCTTGTTTAATTAGTTTTACGTTTTTCTTTTCTTATGGTTAATTTTTCTGTAATCTTTCTTGTTTGAACAGGTGAAGGGATGATTTGAATCAAACCAAACCCAGCTAATAAAGGATGAGTTAAGGCTTCGACCTTAGCTTAAGGCTCTGCCATAGAAATGGGTGTTGGCGTGGGAGAGTAACTATATCCATAGAAATGGTTATGTTGTATTACATTGGAGACCTTTATAAAAGTGTCTCTTGGCATCACAAATGTAATATTCATGAATAAAATAAGTGTTACAAATTTGAATGCTTACCTTTCCGTACGAGATGTATTCTCCCAGATATATATATATTCATAGCAATTTAAATGAAAAAAATTAATATGCATATATAAAAGCCGTAAAATATTTGCAAGTCCTTAGCATGCTGATCCCCAACCAAAATAATAAGAAAGAAGAACATGCTGCAGGCAGAATGGCTGATTTACTGTGGAGTTGGGTTGCTTTTCCTTTTCTTCCCGTCGCCAAAAATAATAATAATAAAAACGAGGATCTCTCTCTCTCTCTCTCTCTCTCTCTCTCTCTCTCTCTCTCTCTCTCTCTCTCTCTCTCTCTCTCTCTCTCAATGAGCTCTAGATGTGTAACGGACAAAGCTCATTACAGACTTACGAACAAAACACAAACTGCACTCAAAGGCGGGAGTTACAAAGAATCTTAATTGAGTGTTTTTGACCTCTACTGCGTGACGGTTACAAATTAATCCAAGGCTTTCTATAACCTCTCCTTTGCATGGCAGCCATTTGTGAACGATTCTATGTGTTCTTCAGCAATGCATGACAGCCATTTGTACATGATATTATGCGTTCTTCATTCATGCATGGCAGCCATTTGTGTTCTTCAGCAATGCATGACAGCCATTTGTACATGATATTCTGCGTTCTTCATTCATGCATGGCAGGCATTTGTGAACGATTCTATGTGTTCTTCAGCATTGCATGACAGGCATTTGTACATATATTCTGCATTCTGCGTTCTTCATTCATGCATGGCAGGCATTTGTGAACGATTCTATGTGTTCTTCAGCAATGCATGACAGGCATTTGTACATATATTCTGCGTTCTTCATTCATGCACGGCAGCCACGTTTTTGTTGTGAAAAATGGACAAAACACTTTCACACACTCCCCTAATGATCTTGTTGTTGATGGACTTTGTGACACACACAATGATGGATGAATCACACACACACACTTGAGACAACAACCAAGCACAAAGTGACACAAGAATTTATAGAGGTTCAGCAATTGCCTACATCCTCTTGGTGATCCCCTTGAGAAATTCACTTCATGAAAGAATAAGTTACAACTTTGGTTTTACACAGAAAACCCCCTTAGAACTCTATTCTCTCCCCAAGCTCTCTTTTCTCTCACACCCCTTGCTCAACACTTTGATGCACTTGTGAACACTCTCACAACCCTTGGTGTTTCCCTCCTTGGTGTCTAGACTCTCAAGACCCCAACTCAGCTCCTAACTTGAACTGATTGCTCTCCCTCACGTTCTCCCTTGGTGAGTTAACCTCCTTTGAACACAATAGCACCCAGCTACTTGACCACCTTGAGATTAACCACACATAGTTTCTGCTTCAGCCACTTCCTCTTATTCAACTTGTTTTCTCCCTTGTGTTATCTTACTTCATCCCATTACCTACACAAGCCAATGGACAAGAGATAGGATATCTGATTGTCCACCACGTTCTTTCCTTTTAGTCACCACTTAGACTAAGGGTCAGATCAAGTAGGTAATACAATCCCACTCAGCCACCTCCATTAAACCAGAAAATCGAGAGGAGATTATTCAAAATAAGATAACCAATTGGCCATGAGTGCTCACCCAACTATCCAGCAGGTAGTCAACCCTCTTTTACCTCAGAAGTGACCCACTAAGCCTCTGAAATCTTGTGGAAAGCGATAGCCATCGAAAACACAGTTGAAAACACGTAAGAAAACATCAGCACAGCACAGGGGCGACCGGTCGCTACGACCATTTGGATACATAGCGACCGGTCGCTGATACCTTGCGACCGGTCGCTCGCTGCGATTTTTCCAGATTTCGAATCTGCTTCAAAACGACCGGTCGCCTAAACCTTGCGACCGGTCGCTGCCTCCTTCACTTGCAACCTTAAATGTGAGCCATTTTCCAACAGTTTTGTGATTTTCAAAGGAGTGTTGGACCTTAATTTCGTATGGACTTTGTTGACATGTCATGTCACCAAGCCTATGATATGGTGCCACGTGGCTAACACAAGGGACTAAAATATAAATATGTTTTGAATACTTTAGGTTAATTGTATTCTTCTCCATAAGGATGTACATATAGAAGTTTACAATGGTGCTTTACAAGAAAATAGATACATGAATTAATTAGGAAAATATCTCCTAATTATTATATAAGGATGTGTCAACTATATGAAACAAGGAAATAAATCACCTAATTAACTTAGGAAATAAATCTCCTTGATTTAGTAGGTTAACTCACGTTAACACTCCTTCTCAAGTTAGTGCATACACGTCACCAATGCTCAACTTGGTAAGTGAGCCATAAAACACTCATCCACAGACAGCTTTTGTCAAGATATCCGCTAACTGATCTTCTAATTTTACAAAGGGTAGGCATATGATCTTGTTCTCAATTTTTTTCTTTGATGAAATGTCTATCCATCTCAGCATGTTTTGTTCGATAATGTTGAACTAGATTATAAGCAATATTGATCGCTGACTTGTTATCACAATGTAACTGCATGGCCTTCTCTGGTTTAAAACCCAATTCTGTCAAGAGTTCTCTGATCCACAATAATTCACAAACTCCTTGAGCCATACCTCGATATTATGCTTATGTACTAGACCGAGCAACCACATTTTGTTTTTTATTTGGCCAAGTGACTAGGTTACCTCCAACGAATGTAAATTAACCCGATGTAGAGCGTCTATCTGTAATGGAACTAGCCCAATCAACATATGTATATCCAACAACTTCAAGATTTCCATTCTTTAATTTGAGAACATTAATCCCTTTCTAGGGGCTGCGTAAGTATCTTAAGATCCGATTAACTGCATAAACTGACTAACCACACTCACAACATATGTAATATCTGGTCTTGTATGTGCCAAATATATCAACCTTCCAACAATGCGCTAGTATTGTTCCTTATTGGTTGGCAAACGGTCCATGTCTTCACACCACTTGTGATTCATCTAAATGGGTGTGTCAGAAAGCTTACATCCTAGCATTCCTGTTTCAGTGAGTAGATTCATCACATACTTTCTTTGAGACAAAAAAATACCAGTTTTTGATCTTGCTACTTCAATTTCGAGGAAGTATTTCAGAGCACCTAAATCCTTCATCTCAAATTTCCTAGACAAATACTTTTGTAGCTTTTGTTACTCTCCTACATTGTTCCCCACTTACGACCATGTCATCTACATAAACAATTAATGCAGTGATTTTTCCTCCCTCAAGCTTCAAGAACAGGGTGTGGTCTGAATTACTTTGAGTGTATCCAAAATTCTTCATGAACTTAGTAAATCTTCCAAACCATGCTTTGAAAGCTTGTTTTAACTTAGCGAATCTTTACCAAATTCAACTTTATTTTCTTGGCTAGAACCTAACCCAGCTATTTCCTTCATCTTGTGGAAAATTTCACTACCAACATTTATCACGGGTTTAGGGACAACATTCATAACTGTTTTAGGGATAACGCACTACTAAAAACACACACACACACTATGTACTGATCCAGATTTGTCCCCTAAGTTAAATTTTGAGACAGTAAATTGTCTCCATTAACCAATAGGACTATGCAGCCACTATTTTTAAATCAGTATCCTAGTTTGGGGTTGCTATTATTTTTTGGGTACCATTTATTGAGTCAGTCCTTCCCGATTTTCCATTAAAACTTACCTTTTAAGATACAAGCCATTTGAGTTAAGCCAAGCCATATTCAATGGCTTCAAGCTTGGGATCTAATATTTGGAATGGTGTCTATTATATTAGGCACTAATCATGACATATCAGTTTGCAATTGTGTACTCTTCAAACAAGACAGATTCTAGATTTGAGTTTTAGTATATTCTCTGTTGTATGAGCACCCATTTAATAACACCCTATATCATTTATCATTTATCATTTATGTAATACACTTAAAGCCATTAGTTCCCATTCATATATTACTTTTAATATTCACAAGAATGTGTATTTTAATTTAATAATATGCACTTTTCAAATACGATTTGGGGGCTGATTTTCATATTATTCTATTGATTATATTTAATTTCTCAATGTAATGTAATTTCCTTGAATGAAAACTGAATACAGCAGCCCAATATTTCATATTATCCAAACAACTTTTAATTATTAAACCACTCAAGGTTATGTAAAATTCTTTAATTAAATAGTCTTACGAGTCTTGTTGGTGCATCAGCTTGTCGTTAGTTAAATTGTACCTTCTCAAGGTAGTTACATCTCAATTGTTCTTGTTTCTTCCCCTTAATTATCTTGTTTCCAAAATTAATTCCATAAAAGGCCAAATGCAGAGAGATAGAAATTTGGTAAACCTCAGATACATAATGCTCATTACTTTACATGAGTCCTCCAGCAATAGGAGATGGATACACAAGAGTACAACGTGGATAAATACACTCAGGTAAACGACCCTAGCTAGAACTCTAATAAGGAAACCCAAAGAACCTAGGCAAGCAAAGACATAGTAGAAACAAATTCATGAGGCCAACAAAAAGCTTACAGAAATACACAAAAGATATTAACATAAAAAAACGATCACCAAGGGGGCCTAGAAGACCATCTCTTGAAAGTAGAAGCACCATAGACGGAGGAAGCTGGGAAGCCCATTGCATCTCTTGAAAGCAGAAAGCACCCTAATTTGGAAAACAACGCATGTATGGTTGAATAATTCCACTTTATAGGCTGCTCTGCTTTTCAAATATGTGTGTGTTTATATTCTCCCGCCTGCTTTCAAATTTCATAGTCAAGGTAATAGGAACCAGCGGGAAGTGGGCTGACAGCTTCTTTCAACATCATTTGGGATTGATAAAGAGGTCTAAATATTAAGTAAAAGTCTGAAATTCACTTTAATTGTATTCGACACTCATGTCTATGCCTAATTACTTTAATAGGCATGGTGGTATTATTAGTATCGACAAAAAAATTTAAAGGCACTTATTTGAATTTGTGTCTCTATATCAGTGGCTAGTAGGTGATTTTCTAGTAGTGGGGATAACATATATGACAGTCTTAGGGATATTTATGATCGTCTTAGGGATAACATTTATGAGTTTAAAGTCTTCACTAGAGAGAATATTGGGTTGATTTTGAGAGAAATGCAGAGGATCATGGTTATTAGCTTCAAATGCAAATGATACTGATAGAATAATACACACTGTAAAAATCATTATAATCATCCGAGTGACCACAATTCTCCCCTTAAACTATCATTTCCATGGCTCTACGTACCCACAATTCATTGTTTCCATGAAAATAGAAAGAAAAAAAAAACAGCATTTATAGAGATATTAAAAAAGCTCTTAAATTATTTGATTTTATTATTAATTAATTAGGATACATTATTTATTCAAAAGAAGATTAAATATCTTTGAGATATCGGTGTTCACAAAAGGACTTGTATTGTATTGACATTTGTGTCTACACCAAAAGGGTCAATACAAACCCTTTTACGGACACCCATATCCATACCCGTAGATTTTTTATATTAGTGCTTTGGTTGTCATAAGTATTCATTTAAGTGTGTAAAACTTAATTTTGGGCTTGCATTTGTTTAAATATCCTAATTGATTAAGGATAAAAGAATTAATACGAAAGTTTATTTGGTCTTTCGGTTGGTTGATGGGGAGATAAGGGGATACCTATTGTTGTTTCTTTGTCGGTTAAAAACCCACCTATAGATATAAGGCTTAATTAGATCCCTCCTAAACACAAGCACAAGCACTAAACACCATTCCGGTATTAGGGTGCATAAGAAGTGTAGAGAGGGGAGAATCGTACAAAGTGGTTGTATATGGCTATGCTCTTTCAAGCTTAGATAGGTCCCAAACTTCCATCCAAGCCTAAAGGCAGCAACAACAAAAAAAGAAGATATGCATATCATGTAGCTTGACCTAGCTAACATAAGTCTACCTCAGCTAAAATGCAGTCTTAGGCTTACTTAGGCTCCCTAGTGCTTGTCAAATTATGTCCCGATGTTCCGCTTTTGTTCAGCTTGACCTCACAATATTTTAGTGTGCCAAGTGCATTGGTACTTATCAACTATGTGTGGAAGCTTTTTTTCTATACAAACTCTAACACATTCCACCGAGTCCCCAAATTAACAAGTGATGTTGCTGTATTATATCCAAAACAAGCCCTATATGAAATGGACTTTAGAAACACATCTAAAGTCCATTTACAACATAACAAAGAGGATTCGAACTTCCTATAAATTACAAAATTGTCATCAATTTCTTAAAACAAATCCAATCCCAAAACATCATAAAAAAAAAACCAAAAACACTCAAAAGGGTATTAAAGTAATTTAATAATCAAAATTAAATTCAATAGGACCAGATGGCATTTTTTGAGTTTGTTTATATAAATTAAATGGTGTAGGGTTTATATATATCACTAGTGCTAAGAATGTGTATATAACTAAATATCTAGGGGGACCACGAGCCAGCCCTCTTAATTCTTCTTAATGAAAAAGACCGTTCTGCCAAGCCAAACTAAATTTTTCCGTGAGTCATATTAATCGCTTTCCATTTGACCTTTTGGTTTGTATTTTGACCCCTATGGTTTTGTATAAGACCTTTGGTTTTACACGTACAGAAATCTAGCTTTGATACTATGTTAAAAAGTTGATGTTGCACGTCAAATTTGACTCATTAATAATGGAGGAGTAACTCAACTCGTTATAAATTCTTGCAAAATTTCTAAACTTTCCAATGTATAACATTTCTTCATATGCTTACAATTATGAAATAATTTCGAGGAAATAAAAAGACAAGAAGACAGGTGATGAAATTGAGATGTGAGTTTGTCTCGTTATGCTGACTGTTCACATGCACTCTAGAGTTTGGACCATGACCATGACACGACTGCATGGCGCAATCCGTTTCCGTCCGTAATGTGGACTCGTGTCTTTGTCTGCGACGTTAATTATCTCTATACGTGTTCCAAATGGAAACGAAAGTTTTCTCTGTCAAGTAACAAGCTCAAGCAATGCTCTAATAATAATCGAGCAAAATCATGCATCTGTATCCATCAAATCATTGGTTTGTAATAATATTCAATCTCTTTCTAATTCGATCGGCCATGTCATCATTAGTAGGAAGCAAAGCCTTAGCCAACTACAACAGAGCATGCATAAATTGGAGTCACTCTCCGATCTTTGGACCATAACACAACTCCACGGCAATACCACTGCTCACAATTAATGTCCAACGGCTATGCTTTGGACCCAAGGTTACTGACCCCCCTCTAAGAGAGTAGAAGTTTCACGGTACCGGGGGCTCTACGCGACATTACGCTCTTACGTGATGTTTACTAATTCATAATTAGAGCGAATATGAATTGGAGTGCGCGTGAATGAGAGTGACCTTGAACTGGAGTCACTCCAAGATATTAGAGCATTCACAATGGACTCCCTAAACTACCTTCTTAGACAAATTTTAGGGAGGAATTATAAAAATGCAACTCCAACCATGCTCCCTATCCACCTCCTAAAATAGGGAGTTCTCTAGGAGCTCCTAAATCTGAGGAGAGAGAAAGGACTCCTAGTGACTCCCTATAATTTAATGCTGTTTTATTTAATGAGTATTTCAAACCTTTATTTAATGCTAACTAATTTTTATTTTATTTTTTAATAGAGATGGACCAATAAAAAAAGAGTTATAGCATTTATGACTCTCCAAATTAGGGAGTATGGTTGGAGTTGAAATTTTTAGAGAGCTCCTAAAATAGCTTTCTTATATTTTTAGCTAAATTTTAGCTAAGAAATAGAGAGCATCATTGTGGATGCTCTTACCGTTGAAGTATTTACTAATTGTACAGTGATCGAAGTAGTCAGTTAATGCGGTACATCAAATAAGACTACTAAATCACCCTACATATCCAATGGAAAAATCACATTAATGAAGTGCATAAAAGCTTAGTGCAATTAATCCACAAGAACAAATCCAGGAAAAGAGAGAGAGAGAGAGAGAAATAATCTACAAGAAATGTAATTGGTCACTCATAAAAGCAGCATTTATATATGCAAGACCAGAAATGAAAATTTCAACATTTGAGTAAATCTAATTCCATTGGGCGTTCTCATTACACATTAGCTGGAATTGGAGCTACAAACAAGACTTCAAACAAGAAATTAAAAATTACAGTTTGTGATCATGCCATACGTGGCATTAACCCAAGTGAAGGAAGCAGACAGAGTACGTCTAGGGCTGCACATCTCGAGCACCATTGATGGCAATGGATTGCTTTGATTGGTGGGGCTTTGCAACGCCCATCTCCATTGATTCATCAGCAGTAGCAGCAGTAGTAGTAGAACTGGGCTTCTTGGTACTGCCCGTGCTTCCCTTGCTGTCACGGTAGATGAAGTACAAGACCAGCTGCAGTGCCCCTAGGCCGCTTCCAAATCCATTTGGCACCTGCACACACCATAACATTTCTCCACACATCAGATTATTTAACTTCTAATTTCAATTTAATCACATCTTAATTTTGGTTTTAGTCAATTACGAAAGTACTTACAGCGACAAAAGGGTCATGGCCAAGTAGGCCAAAGATGAACCATGAAGTGCCACATAAGAAGGAGAAAAGTGACAGAAAAAATGGCATAAATTCCACACTCTTGGTTTTGATCACTGTGCTCTGCAAACACATTTTTAAACACATCATTAATACAATAATTAATCTCAACCCACTGCATTAACCCTTAATTATGAATATTAAACTCACCATAATTGCGAGAGGTGAGCCATACATGATGATTGAGAATACGGTGGCTGCAAGCCCACAGAAGAGCTTCCTGGCCTTACCGTGCAGAGCAAAGACTGAGACCAAAGCCACAGTGGAGAAGATAGCAAGCACAAAGGTGAAGAGGCCAAGAATCTTGGCCTTCTCTCTCTTGGGGGAAAATATGATGAAGATCAACACATATATTGCTTCAATGGCTGCACCAGTACCATTGATGGTTGAGACCAAGATGTTGTTTGGGGACACAAAGGGCAGGCCATACCTATTTTTTTATTAATATCATGCAGATCAAGCATTAGTTAGTTTTATTGAACAAAATTAATTCCAAGAACCAACATTTGATCAATTCCAAGAAGATGGAGGCAAATGAAAGAAAGATCAAACCAAAAACAATTGGAACAGTGAAAAAAACAGAGCAGAAACAGGGGCAAAAGTGTCATTTTATCCCATGTCAGTAACGAAGAGACAGAAAACCATTGTGATTAAGCCGCAAGGTGAGAAGGGTAAAAAGGTCAAGAAAGAAATGAAAGAGAGAAAAATATATAGAAAGCGGTTGAAGGAGCGAGAAGCATTATACCAAGCGGAGAGGAGGCAGTTGAGCAAAGTCATGACGTACGGAATGCCTGAGAACTGCTCTGTGCTTCTCTTCTGTATGATCCTCTTGAATGTGATGCTATTATAAAACCAAAATCACTCCATAAATTCCAGAGAAAATTCAAGAAACACAGTAAAGATTCAAGCTTTTTGAACTATGCAGATTGTACGGAAAACCCATCTAAAGAAATGATCTTTAGACCCAAAAAGCAACTCCATTTGAGAGAGAGAGAGAGAGAGAGAGAGAGAGAGATACATGGGAGCCAAGAAGAGGAACAGAGCAGTGGCATTTCCTGTAGAAAAGAAGAGGAAACCATAAACAGAGCAACTAGACACACATACCTCAAAAAGAATTGATATGAAAGAAACCCAGTTGAGAAAACTCACCAACGACTCCAAAGCAGACCTTGAGAATATGCATTGTTTTCCGATCTTTTTCACACCAAATCTTGAAAGGAAAGAAAGAAAAGAAGAGGGACCCGGATGAGGAAAAGCCCTTGGAGAACCAAAAACTGGACTGAAAAAGAAAAGAGAGAGAAGATTATCGAAAGAAGAGCAAGTTGTGTCTTCAGAAAATGGCAAATGGGGTTTTGAGAGAGAGGGACGAGAAGCGCTTCGGTTTTTATAGGAAAAAAAACAGAGAATACTGAAATGTATGAATTCTTCATTTTTTATTTGGCGAAGAGGCTCTTAATATTTTATTTTGCCAGTGGCTAGGGGAAGCCCGGGCAGGAAAGGGCCTAGGCCCGCGTGACGGCTCGCGCGCAAGGGCAAGTCCGGGCAAGGTGTGGTGCCCACCAACCCAGGCAAGCTCACAGGTAAATTCAGCCCGTTCTGCTGCCTAGGCAAGTGACATAATACTGACATCAGCAGCCAATTAAAATAATAAAAAATAAAAAATAAAAAAATTCAAAAAAAAACCCAAAAAATTCAAATTTTTTTTATTTTTTATAAATACCTAGTTATATGCTTTACTTCCCACACCAAAACCTTAAACCCTATCAAAATTAATCGGTTATATATAAAAAATAAAAATACTTTCTTTGCCATGGGTGGAAACACACTTTACCTTTTGCAAGGGCTGGCACTATTCATGTGAATAGTAACAGTCATTGCCTCCTCTTGTCCTTTGTCATGGTAAATAAGTGGAAGTGTTTTTACAGTTGCAGAAAGTTGACAATTTAGAATATATTCGCATGCCTACTATGTACAACAAATAACTGTGGGTAACTGGAGATGGGGTAAAATGGTAAATCACTAAAAATATGTAACTTGTTTTAAAGGACTAAAATATCGACAAAAAATAAGGAATAAAATCTTGATAATATCAACGAAATATTGACGTTGATAATTTCTCTCACACTTCACCAACACTAGGCCAAAATACCGTTATAATATCGAGATGATAGAGACAGTGAAAATTTTGAAGAGTTATTTACACTAACACCTCTTGAAATTTCATGTGTTTTCACAAAAATCCCTAAGGTCTCAAAAATTACACGCACACCCACTGAGGTTTCAGTTTGAGTAAGCAGACGAGGGCTGGAGAGAAGATGACGACGCATAGTTGAAACCCTAACACTAGCGTGTGTCTGTCCTTGCTATCGAGAGAGAATCCTTGGCATCAATATTATTGTTACTTGCTTTTTCTTATAAAATGGTGTGAAGTTGAAAGCAGTAGTATGATATGAACAGCGGGCATATAAATGCTTCAAGTTTTGGGTTAAAATTTAATTTTCCATATAAATTAAATTAAAGAAATTAATTCTGTGATTCATTTGTAAGAATGATTATTTTATCACGCGATCCTGTTATACCACACTATTACTATGCAAACACTAATAACCTCATAATTCTTGCGTAAAATACTTTGGATGAGTAATTCTTGTACACCTTTTTCCACTTCTTTGTCTCTTTATTTTGCCTTTTATTTTATTTTTTTGGTTACGAACTAGTTAGTCATCTAATAGTAGTTCTCTCAGCTTTCCCTATTATTCTATTGTACTCTTTCTCTCTGAAGCTAACTTGCAACGTTTAGGGTTTCCAGCGCCGCTGGCCTTCTGAGGGGAGGAGGCTCCTCCTCCTCTCCTCCCTTTCCCTCTCCTTCCTTGGGAGGAGACATGTGCAACTCTGCTGATTTGTGTGGGGTTTGATTTCTCCTCTTTTGTGGCTATGGTGGTGCATTCTTTGTCCAGTTGGTGGTGGCAGCGGCAATGACAACTTTTGTTCGTGTTTTTTTTGTATTTTGTGTTGATTTCGTATTGGGACGAGTTCGGTTGGTTAACTATTCTCGCCCCTTATTTTTTATCCTAGTTTTGTATTGTTCTTTGCCCTTCGTATTTTGCAATGAAAACATTTCGACCAAAAGAAAATAAATAGTAGTTCTCTCATTTAATTAGTTCATATCTCAAATTCGAAGTCTCCCTACGCGTAAAATTAAAATAAAAAAAAAAAAAAAAAAAAAAATCTCTTTTCGATTTAGTCTTCAATAACCAGTACGAGGTAGAACCAAAGTGAAAGGACTAAATTGCAACTTGACAATAAGACGAAGAATGCTAAATATGAGGTCTTGATTTATTCACTTGCTTGCAACAAAATGCTCCACGGTATCGGCTGAATATTGGCGAGTCCTATATCAAATCAAATGTCCTTCCACAAAATTGTGACCTAAAGTCTTAAAAAGAAGTCAAAGATAACATCAAATTTTAAGCACAAGTTTGGTTTTTAGCGACCACCAATACAAAATTTGTATTTGCATTCTCGATCATACTGTGATGTGTAAAATGACCAATCAATATATTTCATGAGATTATATAACACATGCTTTCAATGCCAAATAATGTGCATTAAATTTACCCCCACCCCCACCACTCTAAAATGGGTTTTGATTCACTTTGGTTGTTTTTGGATGGACGGTGCCATTTCAAGGCAGGTTTGTTGTTTAGTCCATCCTATAATTCCTAAAGGACGGTGCCCGATGTATGTCATCTCTAGCTGAACCCTGTTAGTTACTGTCACACGTCAAGTCCTGCTGAGCAGGACTTTTTGTTTTTGTTTTTTTTCTTTATCTTCTTTTAAGAAAGAGATCGCTAAGAGTGGTTTATAGTATTTATCACTCCACCTGAGGTTTTAAGTTCGATTCATTCTTTTTCTTTATCGCTTGTTTAAATGTATATATACTACTAAAACCTTTTATTAATCTCCTTTTCATTGATATTTTTCTCTTGAGGAGAATGTATTGAGTAGCTATCATCCTTGAAGCAAAGACGTTAAGCAGAAATAGCTGTATTACAATCATTTCATCTTATGAATATACGACTTATTGGAGAAAAGGGTCGATAAGGCCAACAAATTTGGCTTTCAAATAGGACAGCAAGTTGTCCCATAGCACTTTGTATCATGTGGGTTAGCGTTACGATCGTTTTCTTATCGACTGTCATCTATCACAAAGTATCAGAAGTTGTCAATTTGGTGAAGTTTTCTTAGAAAATCATGAGTCGACGAAAAAACTGCGTTGTCTCAAATAATATCACGATGGTAAATCTGCATAACTGAATTTGGCTCTATGAGTTAGCAACATGTGTAGGAGACAGAGAGTAATGAGCTAGCAAGATATTTCTTGCAATATATTCCAAAGTATATATATATAGAAATTGGAAACTTGATGAGTTACCAAGATTTCTTCCCAAGTATAGGAATTTGATAGTTGATAACTTGATGATCTTGAACTAGTTTAAAAGCTTAAATAAACCATTTTTTGTTGCTAGTACTTACTTATTCAGTGTTTTTTTAACTCTTCAGTCAAGTAGGTAGTCAGAAGTTGATTTTATTTATTGTAAAAAAAAAAAAAAAACACTTGGTTGATTTTATTTAATGTGAAAATAAATAGTAAAAAAATAATCAATTCAATGACTGAGAAGATGATATCAAACACATTTGTAAGTAATTAATTAACTATTGTCTATGACGTGATTGATATTTTCCACTATTAGAATGAGGAAACATTCACTCATATACGTGGATTGGTTATTCACATAATATCGTATTTAGTACCACACAATAATTACTCAACAACGAGGGAAAAAAGAAGATAGAATCTTGTGTAGACATAATTATAGGTACACAAATGATAGAACGGTGGCACATGAGCAAGGGAATTCGAAAAAAGAATCCAAGCTTTGGCTAGGAATAAGGATGTTAGGAATTGCTAATCCATCATGAACAAGGGGAATTCGAAAGAGGGACTTCGCCAAACAATCAACTATAAATATAAAGACTGCAAGTTGCAAGCAATATATATATAACCAACTCACAATTTCAGCTTTTAACAAATGACAATTAAAGGTGAGATTAGGCATGCAAGTTGCAACTAGGGATTAGGCATTAACTGGAATTAACTTTAGAATTAAGCAGTTTAGGTGAGATTACCATTATGCTTTAATTTTGCCAAAATTGTGAATTGGCAATACGTGAATGCAATGAAACTATAAGGACATTTTGCTCTATTTTTTATTATAGAATTTCTTACTTGTAAACATAAAAGGATAAATATTCTTACACGTAACCTAAAGTAATGGTGAGTGAGGTTGGATTGAATGCATGGAATGGTTCAAAAATAAAAATTAAACATAATATATAGAAATTAAGCATTTTCTTACACATAGAAAATGATTACGTTTAGTTTATTTTCTTCTCAAACTCTTTCGTTATATACTTAATAAAATCCTATACATTCCACTTAAATTCACTAGACTTTTTCTATTCCTAAATAGTCTTTTCAAATCTCAATTGAATACATTCATACGGATTAGTTCTCCACTTGTAGTTAAAGTTAGAGATCATCATTTGTGGCCCAAAGAAAAGTTATTTACAAAACCAATTACCTTCATTATATTTGTCAAATTTAATTCCCTAATTATGTGCTTAGGGTTTCTTTGATTTTCTTTGGGTTCTCGCGTTGCTTAAATGACAGCGCATAAGTGAGGAGCTCAAGAATTTGTTCCTTTTCCATCTTGGGAGCCAGTAGGAAGACGATCAACAAGTATATGGCTTCAATAGCTGCTCCGATAGTGTTGATGGTCGACACCAAAATGTTCTTTGGAGACACAAATGGCAGGCCGTACCTGTTGAATTGTTGCAAATACGAACTTGTTAATTCACTAAACTACGTAGGTCATGAAAATTTATTGGTGCACACACAAATACGGTAATTAATGCACTCTTATCAAACTTATGCTTAGAATGCGACGTACGAAGATGAACTTAATCAATGTCCCATATTATATTCATTCCATATGATAAGTCATCACCTTCTGTATTATTTGGAAGAAGAGATGAAGACAATGAATAAGAGATTGAACTTTGTATTGCTTAGAGACCAAAATATTTAATGAAAGTACCATGCACTGATCAAAGCCCAAGAAACAAAAAGACATACCAAGCCGCTGAAAGGAGCAAAGTCATGAGGTAGGGAATGCCCGAGAGGTACTCCTCTGTGAACTTATTCTTCTTCTTCTTCATGATCCTCTTCAATGTAGTCCTATTAGTATTAAACCAAAATCCTTAATTCAAATTAAAACATGATTTTACCTAAATGATTTTAAGCTTTGACAATATCTAAGCGTACGTAATGCATACATTGGCATCACGAAGAGGAAGAAAGCGATCGCATTTCCTGCATCAAAGTAAAGAGGCATAAATCGATAAACAAAATCCGAGGAACAATCTAAGGTTGAAGAAAAGAAAAAAAGGAACTGAAAACCCCACCAAAGACTACTCGGAACAAGAACTTGAAAATATTCATGAAGTCTTTGACACCAAACATTCTGAAAGACAGCATGCAGTTAAGAAAGGAGAGAAGAGATAAAGCCCTGAGCCTGAGAAGGAAAATCCATTGTGGAAGAGATTGTGAAGCCATTTATACGCTTAAATTAATGAGAGAATAAATAAAGAAAAATAACAAAATATATAACAAGAGCAAGCCAGAGAGCTTTTCCGTTGAGAGATTGCCCCCATGCAAAACTAGTGCCTGCCTACCTACCGCTGACTAGCATAACTCCTACGCAACTCAACTCTTTACCGTTGAGAGATTGCCCAAATTGTGACACATTTTCGGTTGCAACAAAATTGCGACTTTACCTAGTGTGAATCGAGTGAACTAGCTATGACATTCTTACATAGCTAGTGGCATTTTAATTCCGAATTAACATGTCGTGTCGTGTCATTCGGTTTATAAATTTTTCTTTAACTTTTTTTTTTCCGCTCATACAAATAATAACAAAATACCAGAAGCTGTAAATTTTAGTATCTTACAAAACCATAAAAGCTTGTCATTTAATATAATTAGATATAGGATTAAATTAATTATATTTTCTGGTGCCAAGAGATTGAATATTGAATGATTACTTTCAAGAACATTCCAATTCTAGTAGTGTTTGGACAATATTCGTAGTGGGATTTCTGTTTGGCGAAGAGCAAATCAAGGAAGCATATCCTCGACTCATCCAGGGTGTGTGGGTCCCTTCCCTAGAAGCACCCAAATATATGGCCAAAAAAATTAGATTTGTGCTTGGACTTGAAACATTGAATGATGGCTCTCTACTTATAATCAAGGTATTAAATATCGATAATATCCCCGATATTATTCTGATAATATCTGATTTTTGGGGGTCTGATATTTTAACAACTAATCATAGTGTTATCGTCAATATATCGATATTATCCCGATATTATCAGAAAGATATTTTCAACATTTTTATGAATGATTTGGGCAATATATCAAGATATTATTGATAATATCCCGATACGAAATCCAAAAATATTTATATACATGGTATTTGTGAAAACCATTTTACTCCTTCAACACCTTAACCACCATATCACTTATGTTTTTGTGAAAATACTAAAATATTTATATATATACATGGTTTTGTTTTGAATTCTTTTTGCAAGAAACAAATTTTCACATGAAATGAGTAGTAACTATGGTTATACTCATAACCAACCATTTCCCTACCATTCATATCCCATTCCTGTTGGGATGAAATCAAGCGACTCATGGGAAGAATCCGAGACTCAATCTTCAAATGATTTTGCTTATGGACAACGTCAACCAATCTCGGATCCATATGGGTGGCATGTTAACAATTACATGCAAAACTATTTTAGGAATTTATCATTTGATGACTACTCTTCAAAATATACTTACTCTACACATAGAGATAATGAAGATAGTGAAAATTTTGAACCTCATAGGAACTCTATGTGGTACTAAGTCACTCATGTATCTTACCATGCAATGTATAAAGTGTAAAATATTGTAGTAATTCATTATATATAAATGATTATGGTGTGTTTAATCTTCTTTCATTAATTAACACATATTTTCTACACTTACGGTGTTTGCCAGCTCGCTATATAATCAACTTAAATCAGTTAAATCCATCATGCAATGCATTTCTTTCCAATTTTTTGTGATAAACTAATAGATAATTGACTAAATAAACATCCTGCAAAGTTTCAATAAAATTTTTCAAGTTTTTCTTACAATTTATGTGGTTTTTATTCAATTTTTTCCGATACCGATAATATCCCGATATTTCTTGCGATATTTCCGTGTTTTTTGACTTCTGATATTTCCGATACCTTCGATATTTAAGACCTTGCTTATAATCAAGTTCTAAAATATCGATAGTATCGGAAATATCGGTAGTCCAAAAACATGGAAATGTCGATGGAAATATCGGGATATTATTGGTATTGATAAAAATTGAATAAAAACCACGAAAATTGTAAGAAAAACTTGGAAATTTTTATTGAAACTTTGCAGGATGTTTATTTAGTCAATTATCTATTAGTTTATCACAAAACATTGGAAGGAAATGCATTGCATGATGGATTTAACTGATTTAAGTTGATTATATAGCAAGCCGGCAAACACTGTAAGTGTAGAAAATATGTAGTAATTAATGAAAGAAGATTAAACACACCATAATCATTTATATATAATGAATTACTACAATATTTTACACTTTATACGTTGCATGGTAAGATACATGAGTGACTTAGTACCACATAGAGTTCCTATGAGGTTCAAAATTTGTTTCTTGCAAAAAGAATTCAAAACAAAACCATGTATATATATATATATATATATATATAAATATTTTAGCATATTTTCACAAAAACATAAGTGATATGGTGGTTAAGGTGTTAAAGGAGTAAAATGGGAGGGGTTCGAATCCCCTTGGTGTTTTTTTCAATATCGAAATTTATCCTAGATAATAAATGTTAGTTTGCAGACATTTTAAAGATGTTATAAATATTACACGCCGAAAATATAATCACAAACACATCCTCAGCGAGATGGATAAGGCGCTGTGGCTGTTGACAGAGGGGGAGGGGTTTGAATCCCTCTATGCACAACAGGGGTGGCTTTTCAAAAAATTTCATATATTTTTTGGGTTTCGTATCACGATATTATTGATAATATCGCGATATATTGCCCAAATCATTCATGAAAATGTTGAAATTATCGTCATAACAAAATTTAATTTAATTCTCTTTCATTTTCAGCTGGAAAATTCAATTCCAACCAACGCAATTATTCAGTTTGGCACTGTCAGGCTGTTGTCATTTTGGTTTCAGGTGGATATAAGTGTACATCATTCATTTCGCAAGCTACATCACGCTATAACTCCTCCCACCCCCAAAACACAGATGAGATTGAATTCCAATTATTATTATTATTATTATTTATTTGTAAAATTATAAAGTACTTTCAGGTTTTTTTTATAAATTTTTTATAACATGATATTGTTTACCCTTTCTGGTTGTCCCTAAACCCTTAATTATCATTTATTTATGGTTCAAATTCCAGTAATGATATCAGAGGCAGACAAGGTCCAAGTCATAGAGTAATAGAGGTCGGTATTGAAGTTCTTTGAAGGCTGCATTGGCCTAAAGGGGAAGGAAGCTTGCATAATCTTTTACTGGTTTGAGAGTGCGCCACAGTGTGTTGTCGGGATATCTTAGCTATTACAGGATAGGAATGAATAAACTCCATGGCCGATACAATTCCAATTATTTTATCTGAACAACCACCTAGTAGGAAAATCAGAGTTAAATATGGACGAAACTACAAGTTATTAATGAGGTGTTTCTTTATTTATTGCAAGTTCATCTGAAATTTTAGCCGTTGTTGTGAGTGCCCTACGAGGTAGCTAGGTTAAGTGCGGCATGAAGGTTTCAAACATGGTAGTCAAATGCGATTTTTTTCTTGTTTTCCGAAATTTATGTGTTTCGTACGTTCAACTAGCAACATGGTGGCAGTTCATTTTTTCATGGTTGTATAATTATAAGTTTGCTTTTGTGTTTATAAATGGAAGGCAATGATGAGATACTTGGAAGTTACGTGATGCTTATGTTCATCTATAATATGGATATATAAATCAGAAACTTAATTTAGGGAAAGTGGTATGTGTTTTATACACTGAATTGAAAGACTCAAAAATGTCATTTCATTTTTGCAATTGCATTCTAATTACATTTAGATTAAATTTTATATAATTAATTGGGCATTTCTTTTTAGTTTATACAATTGACTTATTCTTGTACAATTAGGTTATTACCTTTCTTGATGTACACATATGTAACCCTATATATCTCTCCTTAGAGCACTTCCACCCGTTGTGCCATGGCAAAGTGCAAGGGCAAGTAAGGGTAGCAGCCCAAGCAAATTGCCTGTCACTTAATGAAAATTAAATCTTTGTACAGCCGACTTATCCAAATTTCATATCATCAATCTTCTTATTTTTAGATATGTATTCACGTTAATTTATAATTCCGCAAACAAGAAAAGGGGAAAAAAGAAGAAGAAGAAATTGACGTACAATACAAGAGCCATGCGACAAGATTGCCAACTTTTACCGGCCAAAACTTTTGCCTTGGCCGAATAATTTCATTATCACCGAAAGTGGTTTGTGCCTTATTATTAGTGGTGGCACAAAGTGTCATGTAAATTTAAATCCATGAAATGCAACAGCCTCACACTATTATAACCTCCCTTACCAAAACAAGTATTTTTTAGTGTTCTAGATTATGGAGGTTCCCACTATTAGACCTTCCCAATTGATCTAACCTCTTCTCTTATCCGAACGTTTGCACGTTATTACATGACGGACGCCATTGTAAATAGGGAGAAAAGCATAAATGGATAGTAAAAAATATATGATGAGATTTATATAGGATTTAGGGAAGGAAGATTGAGATATGAAAGATGCAGTGTTTTTGCATGAAACAAACAATCGAATTTTTGCATCCAATTTGCAAGTTGCAATTTGATGGGTGAGAGTGACAAGCTGAGAACTTTTCCAATTCACATCACCAAAACAACAGATAATTACGTAACTGAATTTTGTTATATATATAGAGATAACTTGGTCACTACTGAACCAGACTACCGTATCATCACGTCACATACGTACTGGTATTATTCTCTCTCTCTCTCTCTCTCTCTCTCTCTCTCTCTCATGCCAAGATTTTAACCCACACGACCCAATAACATATTATAGCCCATAAAGTTTGATCGGAAATTAGACTCTATCCAAATTCTTCGACTTTGATGACCCATTAACCTTTTCCAAACCTTATTCATATTATCCCGTATACAATAAAAATAATGAATACACAATAATAACTATAATTTTAATAATCATACTAAGTAATAATGATATAAAAAAAACAATAGATCCATTTTTCTTCTGAAAAAAAACACTAGACCCATTTTTTCTTCTTAATTTTAAGTTGAAATTTAAAAGATAAAAACCAATTGGTACACGTAAAAGCGCGTATACTATTTAGAGTCTAGTAAAAATAATAAGAATAATATGAAATTTCACTTTTTCTTTTGATAAAAAGAAATGACTTACTCAAAATTTTAAAAAAAAATGTTGTTCATGGATAGACGCAAATGTATTTATAAGAATTTTTCTTTAAAACTACTTTGGTTTCACCAAAAGTCAGTTTATGAAAACGAATAAGTTAAATTCGCATTTTTACCAATAGGGTGTTAGTTGGATTAGTCCAGACCTTGGAAGTGTACCCAAGTAGTCTTGAGTTCAAGCTCCCATAGTAGCTGTGTATGTGAGTGTCCCCCTTTTCCCTTCCTAACTTTGGCAACAACAAAAAATCAGCATTTTTCAATTCAATGGACCACTCCATGTATGGGTCAATGTCACTTTCCTCACAACAGTTTTTAGGCTTAACCAAAAGGAGTTATTAGTGGCACTCCAAAAAAATCATCATTCACTCCTTTAGTATTTCTTAGAGTGCTAGTAAATCACCTTTGTTGACAACTAAAGTACTATGCCAAAGTCAATATGTCACATTTTGTTTAACTGAAAACCTGAAGCTTTTTAAGGATTGAAGTATGTCAAAAGGTGGTTAACTTAAAAACCTCAGAGTATTCTAAAAAAAATATATCAGAGTAATATTAACCTTTAAATCACAAACCATCCAAAAAACAAAAAGTGTAAATGAAATGGAGAAAAATGATTTGGGAGTCCTTATCATGTTAACATTTAGGATTGATGGTCTTTACGCAAGTTGTAGTTGGAACTTGGAGCTCCATCTCTTTCCCTCTTCTAATAATTTTCTTCCATCGACTTCACTTGATGAACTTTCTTTTATATATAATTTCCTCAAAAAACATATAATAGATGTCATTTGCTTCGCAGAGGTTGTATCAAAATGTTCATAGAAAGAATCATCAGATGAGGAGGAGTTCATGAAATGTATCAAGTGTTGACGTGAGTCTCCTAATTAATCAAGGAGAATTATTTCATTGATTAATTAAGGGATTTACTTTCCCATTCCATTTAGTTGACAAATCTGTGTATAATTAGGAGATACTTTCCTAATCCCTGATAGTATCTTATTCCTTGTAAAGCACTCTGTAAACCCATATATATACCTCCTTATGGAGAAGAATAAAGTATCTGAACATATTGAAAACCCGTATTCATATTTTAGCATGGTATCAGAGCAATCGATCCTAGGTTGTCTCTAAATCCTCGTATTGAATTTCTCGAAACCCGAATCCCTCGTATCGAATTCCTTGAACCACGAACCCGTATCCTCGTATCCTGAATCCCTGAATCCTGAATCCTGAATCCTGAATCCTGAATCCCGAAACCCTGAATCCTGAAACTCTGAATCCTGAATCCCGAAACCCTAAACACACTCTGAATCCTGAATCCCGAAACCCTAAACACAACCCCGACACCCTACCCATTTTCCTTCCGCTGCCATGGATATCATTTCCCAAACCACCGAATCCACTTCCTCATCCCCCTAAATTGTTACTATTCAGAGTGACAACGCTCCGTTTCCTACCGGCATCACCTTGACAGAGACCAATTATGCCTTATGGTCTCAGGTCATGGAGTTATGTATTGCTAGTCGCGAAAAATTGGGGTACCTCACCGGCGACACTCCGCATCCCCCTAAGTCCTCCTCCACTTACAACCAATGGAGTACGGCGAACTTTCGGGTCAAAGGGTGGCTCATCGACTCCATGTCTCCAGACTTGATGGGTCGGTTCATCCGTTTTAGTACCGCCAAAGAAATCTGGGATGCCGTGAAGAAAACCTACTTTGATGGGGGGGATGAAACTTTTCTGTTTGATCTCAACAAACGGGCGTTCACCATTAAACAGAATGGTGCTCCCGTCCACAAATACTACAGCCAACTGCAGACCATCTTTCAGGAGATTGATCATCGCACCCCGAATCGCATGCACTGTGACGCCGACATCACTGAGCGCCAGACTGAACTGGATCGTCTTCGTGTTCACCTTTTCCTTGCCGGGCTCGATCCTCAGTTTGATCAAGTTCGGGGGGAGATCCTGCGCAAAGACCCCAAATTGGACCTTGACCAAACTTTTGCATATGTACGTCGCGAAGCTCAACAACGACTGACCATGGCCAGTGTTGTGTAGATTTAGCTCCACCAAAATGGATTAAGCTGCATCCTCAACTTGTGATACTCGCAAGTACACGAACCGTTGGTAGTATAGCATATGTAAGTGCGAGGTCGATTCCACAGGGATTGGTTGAATGATCCAATTTAGTTTCCCTACACAAAATAGAAACAAAAACAAAGAACATAAAACAAGTAAGAAAGAAATAAGTAACTCAAGCAAATAAGTTCCCAAGTTCAATTAGATTAACGGATTGATTCTAGCTAAAGTATGATTAAGCCATGGTGTGTGGTCATAACCTTGTGTTCCTAATTCCCTAATTTGATCATTTGTTGTCTAACCTAAAATTAAGCATTAGGAACCCATTAAGCATAGAAGAACATTTTAAACAACCAAGCATGTATCTAATCCCTGTTGTCGAATGTCCATACATACTCTTCCTATTCATAGTTCAATTTGAATTAAAGCATGGTGTATACTCTTAATTCAAACCAAGATAGCTAACATGCAAGCCTAAATGGTGATCAATCATTCAAACTAGCATATTAACTTATAAGCATAATGAATAAGAACAAAAATCATAATTGAAACTTGGAAACTAATTAAACTTGAATACTTAAGAAAGAATGTACATTACAAGAAAAATAAATTACAACTAAGAAAACATTAAAGAAAGCTAGAATTGAGAACTAGAAAGGAAAACTAAGAGAATTTGAGGGAGAGAAGGGAAGGGAGCTCTAGAGAAGTGTTTGAGAGCTCCCCCCCTTGGGGTGTGTTTACAAGCTTAGAGAACCTCCCTATTTATAGGCCTAGGGGAAGTGAAAATCTGAATTCAATATGGCTAATGCATACAACACTTGTTTTATAAAATCTGAAATGGTTGATGCACTTGTATTAGAAAATCTAAATTGGGTGATGCACTTGTATTAGAAAATCTTGAATTGGTTGATGCACTTCACCAATAGATCCCACCAGCAGCCCTAGCTCATCTTCATGTCACCATGACCAAGCTTCCAACCAGAAATGATAGCTCATACCTAGCTCACCATGACCAAGCATCCAACCAGCACATGCTGAGGTCAGCATGACCAGCAACTTCAAGGGCTTACAACTTGGGCTTCTCTTAATCAAATTAGAACTTTAAGCACTCGAAATTGAAGTTCAGAATGTCTTCTTTCCAGCCATATATCATTTGGGCCAATCCAAGGTCGGAGGAGGAAGTTAAGGCCAAAACAAATTGCTAACTCATTTTGCGCGCTGATAAAATCCATCCTGAGCATGGCTCTGTGTTTGCTAGGTAACAGACTCCATATTTATCCAATGGGGCTGAAGTTTGGATATGTTATAGTACACACCCATTGGAACAACTTTCATGAAGAATGCTACCTCATCCGAGCTGTGTAGGTTGCTGAAACAAAGCTTGCAATATGACCTACGGAACTGGACTGGCAGGGGGCTGTAGCCAAAATGAGTTTGTCTTTTAAGCTCTTCATCCATTCATCCAAATTAGGCCTTAACATGCTTGAATTGCATGAATTATGCTCTCTTGCTCTATTTGCCTACAAAACACATAAAGGGAGGCAAATAACTTAGAAATCTAAGAAACTAAGCAAAAGAAGTAAGTAATTAGGGCATGTATATGTATGAAATTATGAGCTTAACAGCCAGTACTCCAGACACTGTGGTTCTGGCCACTCAACGTCCGAGGGGCCCTCCACCCTCTACCGGTGGCGCTTCTCAGACTCAGACCACAAGCTCTCGTCCGGAAACCAAATGCACTCATTGTGGTGGGAGCAAACATAATCGTGCTCGCTGTTATGAACTAATTGGGTACCCGGATTGGTGGGACCACTCCAAAGCTCCTCGCAGGAATAAGAGCACCTCCCTTCACACATCTTCCGTCACGGATCCTGTAAGTCCTGCTGCTCCACCTGCACCGGCTCCTGCCTTTGCCTCTGTAGCCACATCAGGTACCCAAGGTTATGTTTTGCATAGTTCCTCAAAGAAATATGTTGCGTCGATACAGCTGCACCAAAATGGATTAAGCTGCATCCTCAACTTGTGATACTCGCAAGTGCACGAGCCGTTTGGTAGTATAGCATATGTAAGTGCGAGGTCGATCCCACGAGGATTGGTGATTGAATGATCCAATTCATTTTTCCTACACAAAACAGAAATGAAAAAGAAAGGAAATAAATAAAACAAGGAAGAAAGAAAATAACTAACTCAAGCAGATAAGTTCCCAAGTTCAATTAGATTAACGGATTGATTCTAGCTAATGTATGATTAAGCCATGGTGTGTGGTCATAACCTTGTGTTCCTAATTCCCTAATTTGATCATTTGTTGTCTAACCTAAAATTAAGCATTAGGAACCCATTAAGCATAGAAGAACAATTTAAACAACCAAGCATGTATCTAATCCCTGTTGTCGAATGTCCATACATACTCTTCCTATTCATAGTTCAATTCGAATTAAAGTATGGTGTCTACTCTTAATTCAAACCAAGATAGCTAACATGCAAGCCTAAATGGTGATCAATCATTCAAACTAGCATATTAACTTATAAGCATAATGAATAAGAACAAAAATCATAATTGAAACTTGGAAACTAATCAAACTTGAAACTAAAGAAAAGAATTTACATAACAATGAAAATTAAAGTAGAACTTGGAAAGACTTAAAGGAAAATTTCAGCACAAAGATCTCATTATAACAATTGAAAACTAGAAAGAGAAACTAAGAGAATTTGAGGGAGAGAAGGGAAGGGAGCTCTAGAGAAGTGTTTGAGAGCTCCCCCCCTTGGGGTGTGTTTACAAGCTTGGGAAACCTCACTATATATAGGCCTAAGGAAGCTGAAAATCTGAATTAAGTATGGCTAATGCATACAACACTTGTTTTATAAAATCTGAAATGGTTGATGCACTTTACTAATGCATACAACACTTCCATTATAAAATCTGAAATGGTTGATGCACTTCACTAATAAATCCCACCAGCAGCCCTAGCTCATCTTCATGTCACCATGACCAAGCTTCCAACCAGAAATAATAGCTCATCCTGAGGTCAGCATGACCAGCAACTTCAAGGGCTTACGAATTGGGCTTCCCTTAAGCAAATTAAGACTTTAAGCACTCAAACTTGAAGTTAAGAATGTCTTCTTTCCAGCCATATATCATTTGGGCCAATCCAAGGTCGGAGGAGGAAGTTAAGGCCAAAACAAATTGCTAACTCATTTTGCGCGCTGATAAAATCCATCCTGAGCATGGCTCTGTGTTTGCTAGGTAACAGACTCCATATTTATCCAATGGGGCTAAAATTTGGATATGTTATAGTACATACCCATTGGAACAACTTCCATGAAGAATGTGGCCTCATCCGAGCTATGTAGGTTGCTGAAACAAAGCTTGCAATATGACCTACGAAACTGAGCTGGCAGGGGACTGTAGCCAAAATTGAGTTTGTCTTTAAGCTCTTCATCCATTCATCCAAATTAGGCCCTAACATGCATGGATTGCATCATTTACTATCCAAAGCCCTCATTATTACCTAAAGCTCAATGAACTGAAAGATAAACACAAAAAGGATTAAAAGCACAAGTTTAACTCAAAAACATAACCAAATCATAAGCTAGAAGGGTACAAAATGATATGTAAATATGCACCGATCAAAATACACATGGGTCATTGACACCGGAGCCACTGATCACATGGCCTTTGATCCGGGACAAATTATTTCTCATACACCGCCTTCTCAATCGGTGGTGTCTAATGCCAATGGTACCCCCTCCCCGGTGATTGGGGAGGGTTCCCTCTCTCTCTCTGACTCCCTCACTTTGGATTCTGTGTTGATTGTTCCATCTTTACATCATAATCTCTTGTCTGTTGCCCAAATTACTACGGCTTAGAATTGCACTGTAACCTTTTGGCCTACTCATTGTGTTTTTCAGGACATTCTCAGCAGCAAGACGATTGGTTGTGGTACTAGGAGAGGCAAACTCTATTATTTGGACCTGGCATCTGACAGTGAAGCCAGCCTCAGTCAAGCTTACAAAATTGGGGGGACGAGTGTTGAGAAGAAAACTTCCGAAGTATGGTTATGGCATCGTCGTCTTGGACATGCTTCGTTTGGATATTTATAGAAGCTATTTCCTTCATTATTTTCAGATTTAGAGAGTTCTAGTTTTAAGTGTGACATTTGTGAACTGGCCAAGAGCCATCGTGTTCCCTTTCCCTTAAGTTCCAATAAAAGTTTAATTCCTTTTTCCCTTGTTCATTCTGATGTTTGGGGCCCTTCTAAAATTACCACTCCCGGGGGAGCTAGATGGTTTGTCACGTTCATTGATGATTGCACACGCATGACCTGGGTTTCCCTTCTCAAAACTAAAGGGAAAGTCAGTTCCAAGTTTCAACAGTTTTATCACATGGTGGAGACACAATTTCATACCCGAATTCAGGTTCTTCGGTCTGACAATGGCGGGGAATTTCTCAACCATGATCTTATTGAGTTCTTCCAAGCTCACGGTATCATCCATCAACGCTCATGCCCGTCCACTCCTCAACAGAATGGTGTGGCTGAACGAAAGAATAGACACTTACTGGAAGTAGTTCGTGCATCCCTCTTTGGTGCAAATATGCCTCGATCTTTTTGGGGCGAAGCCGTCCTCTCTGCGGCTTACCTTATCAATCGGATTCCCTCTAGTATCCTCCAATTCCGAACCCCACTTCAAACACTCCAACACCATAGCCAAATACCTCCTACCCAAAACCTGGAACCCCGCATATTTGGTTGTGTGGTCTTTGTCCACTTACATGATCACCAACGCAGCAAATTAGATCCCCGTGCCGACAAGTGTGTGTTCATTGGGTATGCACCTCATCAGAAAGGTTACCGGTGTTATCATCCGCCAAGTCAGAAAGTGTATACTTCCATGGATGTTGCGTTCCGGGAACATGAGAGCTATTTTTCGGATGCACAGGAGGATCCTTCTCACATTTCTGAATTTTTTACTCCAGCTTTTTTTCCAGATTCGTTCCAGACTCAGAACGACCGGTCGTCGATCTATAGCGACTGGTCGCCCGACGAAAATGACCGGTCGCCAGCTGCAAATGATCGGTAGCAAACGCCTCTGCCTGAAAGCGACCGGTCGCAGGTATCTCACGACCGGTCCCCCCCCACGATAACGACTCTGCCTGAAAGCGACCGGTCGCATTCTTCTCACGACCGGTCGCCACGCACGTCGCAACGCACGATCCCGACTCTGCCTGAAAACGACCGGTCGCCTGACCCTCACGACCGGTCGCTCCCCCCAATTTTTGCTGAAATTGTTCCGCTTCAGTCCGATCCCAGCCATCACACTTAGGAGGAGAGAATTGAAGAGTTTATGCCTGCTCCGGAAAATTCTTCAGCTCCAGTACCACACCAATCATCTGCTGAGGACGTCATTCAGGTAACTTCTCTACCTGAAACTGATAACATTAATGAAATAACTGATTGCATTTCAGAAGACGCAGAGCCTACATATCAGATTCCAAAAAGGAAGAATCGTGGTAAACCCCCAGTACACTACGAAGCAGATATTAATGCAAAGGGGAAATATCCCATCAATAATTATGTATCTCTCACCAGATTATCTGAGTCACGGGTACACTTTGTGAAGCAGTTAGCAGAAATACCTGTTCCCAACAGTGTAACTGAAGCACTAGAAGATCAAAAATGGAAAGAAGCCATGAATGAAGAAATGCGAGCTCTCCAGAAGAATGGCACATGGGAACTCGTGCCATTACCTCATGGAAAGAAGACAGTGGGATGCAGATGGATCTATATTGTGAAACTCAAGGCAGATGGATCTGTTGAAAGATATAAAGCTAGATTGGTGGCAAAGGGATACACACAGAGATATGAGATAGACTACCAAAAAACCTTTGCCCCAGTAGCCAAGATCAAAACTATCAGAATCCTCCTGTCTCTAGCAGCAAATCTCGATTGGCCATTACATCAGTTTGATGTAAAGAATGCATTCTTACATGGAGACCTGGAAGAAGAAGTATATATGGACTTACCACCAGGATGTAACTTCACTCGTGACAAAGGGAATCAAGTTTGCAAGCTCAAAAAGTCATTGTATGGGTTAAAGCAGTCTCCCAGGGCATGGTTTGGTAGATTCACTAAATCCATGAAGTTTTTTGGATATACACAGAGTAATGCGGATCACACTTTGTTCCTGAAGCGTGATGGAAAGAAACTTACTGCACTGATTGTTTATGTGGATGACATAGTTGTGACTGGAAACGACACAGGAGAGCAATTGAAACTACAGAAGTATTTGTCTCAGGAATTTGAGATGAAGGATTTAGGTGATCTGAAGTACTTTCTTGGAATTGAAGTAGCAAGGTCCGCAAATGGTATATTTCTGTCACAGAGGAAATATGTATTGGATCTACTTGCTGAAACAGGATTGCTTGGATGTAAGCCTGCTGACACACCAATCGAGATGAATCACAAGTTGTGTGAAGGTATGGATCAAGAACCAACCAATAAGGAACAGTACCAACGCCTTGTTGGAAGGTTAATATATTTAGCCCACACAAGACCAGATATTGCATATGCTGTGAGTGTGGTTAGTCAGTTTATGCATTCACCCAGTGTGTCTCATAGGAATGCAGTTGATCGAATCTTAAGATATTTAAAGTTAGCCCCTGGAAAAGGATTAATGTTCTCAAAAAATACAGATCTTGAAGTTGTGGGATATACAGATGCTGATTGGGCTGGATCCATTACTGACAGACGCTCTACTTCAGGCTACTTCACCTTCGTGGGAGGTAATCTAGTCACTTGGCGGAGTAAAAAACAAAATGTGGTTTCTCGGTCTAGTGCAGAAGCAGAGTATCGAGGAATGGCTCATGGAGTTTGTGAATTGCTATGGATCAGAAGACTCTTGACAGAACTGGGTTTCAAGCCAGAAAAGCCAATAGAGTTGCATTGTGACAACAAGTCAGCGATTGATATTGCCCATAATCCAGTTCAACATGATCGAACCAAACATGTTGAGGTGGATAGACATTTTATCAAAGAAAAAATTGAGAAGAAGATCATCCGCCTACCATTCGTAAAATCAGAAGATCAATTAGCTGATATCTTAACCAAAGCTGTTTGTAGCAGAGTGTTTTATGACTCACTTACCAAGTTGGGCATTGGTGACGTATATGCACCAATTTGAGGAGGAGTGTTGACGTGAGTCTCCTAATTAATCAAGGAGAATTATTTCCTTGATTAATTAAGGGATTTACTTTCCCATTCCATTTAGTTGACAAATGTGTATAATTAGGAGATACTTTCCTAATCCCTGATAGTATCTTATTCCTTGTAAAGCACTTTGTAAACCCATATATACACCTTCTTATGGAGAAGAATAAAGTATCTGAACATATTGAAAACCCGTATTCATGTTTTAGCATCAAGTTTCATATGAAAAAAGATTGTATAGAAAACTCCAAAAGACTCGAGCGTTAGTGTGATTTTGGTAAGTGAAAAAGAATCTATATATTTCTTTCTTTCTTTCTTTCTAAGTTCATCTAAGCATTCAGTTGAGGCTTACAAACTAGGTTAACTACATGAAAGTATAAAGATGGTAGTCATAATAATATTTTTTTAATTTTTTGTTCATTTGCAAAAATGATGTGTTTTTTTTTCAACGAGCAGCCAACGTCCGTCAATTTCTCATGATTGTAATTTTTTTTGTTTTTCGGTTCAAATGGCAGGAAAATGATGAGATATGTGGACCTTGACGATGCTCATTTATGGGTCTTTTCAAGAAAACGTTCATGTCGATTGCTACCTCGAGGTTGTTATAAAATGTTCACATGAGCCATATTGAGTTTCATCTTAAAGAAGATTGTATGGAACGGAGTGTAATTGCGAAATTCTATAGTAAGGGTGCAATCTAATATAAAATATTTATTCTCACTCCACTCTCTTTTACTATTGACCCAAATTCAAAACACATAACATACATGCATTTAAATATAATAAATATCTATATAATTCTTAGAAACTATAGATTTTAAGGGGATCTTAAACTGTTCTAAAAATTAATGTATAGAACCTGCTGGCACCATGTTTCAATATCTCGGGGATCCGAAAATTACATGAGTAATTCTTCATGGACATGAACAAGGTGCGATAGATCGCCCTTTTGATTTCAACCATCAAAATGGAAAGCTAGCATTGATATCAGACCCAGTAATGCTATCTCAAAGTACTTACAGCATCAGTCACTTCAAAATTTACTTCACTATGAACATGGCATGGTATCAAAATATTATCAATTCCTTGTTCTCGAGCTTTTTCGTTGAAGCTAAAGCCCAGACGCGGAAACTTTCTAAAGGCGTTCCGTGTTCTGCTATACCACCATAACAACTTCTGGATCGGGGAGACTAGTTAGTGTAACAAGAAATGAATTCAAAAAGAGGACTACGTAATGGTACTACAGTTCACATTTTGAAACGCATCCTTCTCAAACAGTGGAAGCTGATCAACGATGCAGTAGCAGCTTGAACTACATTACAATGAAGAGTTGGATTCAAAATGCCAGATCTTCGTATGTGCTTCAAGTCTATTAGATCCAATCCTGCGTGCTTGCAATTCTATTCCAGCATTGCCTTAAAACCAACGGCATCAACTGGAGACTCAAATAGCTTCACTGAAGTCTTCAACTCATACCACAAATCAGCTCACATGCTGCTTTGATCTCTAAATAGTCAGAAGAAAAAAAAATCAACTAAACCAAAAATGCAAGGATAACTAAACCAAGAGAGCTTGAAAATGTCCAGTTCTTGCAAACATATACAATAAGCAGTTGCCAATAATTTTCTGATAATTTATTATTCCTCCTTAGGAACTATTAGTTGCTATGCTATCTAAAGTATTTCCTGACTAATCACCAGGCAATTGCATAATTGAATAGGAACTATACAATGTAAACCAGAAGAATATTCTTTTTGTTGGACATGATGAAACAGATCTGCTAACAGAAAACACCAATCTGAAAACATTAAAGAGAATGAGAAGAATCTGAGAGAATTGAAGAAAAAGATTTTGTTTTCTATTTCTGTTTCTTGCTAAATCAATGAATTATGGCCTACACGATTCTTATGTATTGTTACATTGTAATCTTCTCGACTAAGCAATCTAACTAACTCAACAAATCACGACATGACACTTGTCATCTTATAATAGGTACAAGTGCCTTTATATCCTATCATCCCCCCTCAACTTCATGCACAGGAGGACCAAGCATGAGGTTGGAACAGTGATAATCAAATTGAGTAGAGCAGAGGCCTTTAGTAAGCACATCAGCAACTTGCTGGGCAGAAGAAACATACTGAAGAAGGAAGTCACCGCGAGTGACTCTCTCACGAACAAAGTGACAGTCGATTTCAATGTGCTTGGCACGAGAATGAAGCACAGGATTGGAAGACAGAGCCATGGCAGATATATTATCACAGCATAAAACTGGTTTCTTAACAAGAGGACAATGCAGATCAGTAAGAAGCTGCTGAAGCCATACAATTTCAGCTGCAGTCACAGCCATTGTGCGATATTCAGCTTCAGTAGAAGAATGTGAAACAGATTGTTGCTTCTTGGAAGACCAGGAGATGGGGTTTGTGCCAAGAAAAATAACAAAACCAGTGGTAGACCGATGATCATTTGGATCCCCAGCCCAGTCAGCATCAGTGAAAGCAGTCATGTCTAAAGAACCTTTTTTCTACAGCAAACCATGAGACATAGTACCCTTTAGATAACGAAGAATACGTTTAACAGCATAGTAATGAGTGTCAAAAGAAGCATGCATAAACTGACAAACTTGATGCACGGCATAGGTAATGTCAGGCCGAGAAAAGGTGAGGTATTGAAGTGCACCAACAATACTGCAATAGTGAGCAGGATCTGAGTAAGGAAGACTACCGTCCTTGAGCAGTTTATGATTGGGATGACATGGGGTAACACAAGGTTTGCAGTCCAAGAGATTGGCCTTAGCAAGCACATCAAGAATATATTTGGACTGATGAACAAAGATGCCATCTGCTGGATATTGAATCTGAAGGCCAAGAAAATAATGGAGATCCCCAAGATTTTTCATATCAAAGTCCTGTGAAAGTTGATTAATAATCAATTGAACAACAGCGAAATCAGATCCGGTGATGATAATATCATTGACATATAACAAAAGAAAGACTAGAGAGTCAGACTTTTTGCAGACAAATAAAGAGGGATCAGCATATGAAGCTGTGAAGCCTAAAGTAAGAAGAAACTTAGTGAATCGGTCATTCCAGGCTCGAGGGGCCTGTTTGAGGCCATAGAGCGATTTAACCAACTTGCAGACATGATGGGGATGGGAAGAATCAATAAAGCCAGGAGGTTGGGACATGTAAACCTCCTCGTGAAGAATACTGTGAAGAAAAGCATTCTTCACCTCTAGTTGTTGCAGTTTCCAACCAAAGGTAGCAGAAAGAGCAAGCATTATTCGAACTGTAGAAGGTTTTACAGAACTTCACTTCAAAAACTGTTAAACATAGAGGCAACCCAAAATTGGAAACGTAATTTCCACATTACTATCATCAAGCTAGATGAAAGAATTTTAGACACAAAGGATCTAGAAACTTATACGTTGTCAAGCCAAGGTTCTCTATTATCAACCTTTTCAAGAAAACACTGTGTAACGTTTATTTGCATCGTCTAAATAAAACACCAAATTCTGTACTAAAATAATAATTGAAATAATAGAACAAGAAGGCCATCAATCTAGACGGAAAACAGAGTTTCACCATCAGGAACAAAAGCGATTCCCCATATCAGTCTTGTATGACAACATTGTAACTTAAATGTTCTCAGTTGCAAAGAGTTTTTCATTGTCATTTGTCCATTTTAAAACTATTGTGGTTCCACTATTCTCCCAAACTAGGGAGTCTGGACCATGGTATATGTCCTGTTGATAAGAGAACAAACTTCCTCTCAACTTCGTTATCAATTAAAGAAAAGAGCCCAGCATTCTTTCTGTAGTCAGTACCCACAGTTTTTTGTAAAAGAAAAACTTTACCTTTCAACCTTTCTTCACTGAACCCATGTTTGCCTAGTGCTTTCTCTTGCTACTTCTCATGAAGCAGATGTCTTCCAAAATGTGCTTTTCTGATTTTATCTTGGAATTTGAAGTACCCAAGACCCAAAGTACCTCATCACCCTCAGCAGGTTGGACATAAATGCTTGGGACATCATAAAAAGGACTACTCATTTATCATTTCTTTTTTCTTCCCAAACACCATAATAATGGTGACCATAGTGCAAAAGACCACTCATATATTCATAGTCCATTGCATACCGCTGCTAAGTGGTCATTTAAACTATTCAAAACAACGTAAAGTTCTTTCCTTTGCTCATGCCTTGTGTCATGGGCTAGGAACTCATGGATCTTGTTCCCCATTTGGATTGAGCTACAACCAGGAACCTTTTCTATTCCCTGCTGTCTCATGACTTGCCTATAGGTCAACACATCTTTCCATTGTCCCATTGATGCACTCAAATTTGAAATAAGAGTTAAATAGCTGGGATTTGCAGGCTCCTGCTCCATAATCCGTCTGGTTAGAGATTCCAACAGATCTCCATTTCCATGAATCTTACAGGAACCTAGTAGACTGGCCCAGATGACAGCATTTGGCTCCAAATGCATGTTTTCTAAGAACATGACTGCTTCTTCCAACTTCCCGGCCCGACCTAGAAGGTCAACCATGCAACCATAGTGCTCTATTCGGGGTTTGATGCCAAACTCTTGTTCCATCTGATAAAAAACTCTTTTACCCTCTTCCACGAACCCTCCATGAGTGCAGGCTGACAGAACAGCAATAAAAATGACATCATCTGGTTTAGTTCCTTCTGAACACATTGTATCAAAGAGAGCTATGGCTTCTCTGCACAACCCATTAACAGCTAGACCTGACACTATCGTTGTCCATGTAATTATACACCTTTCAGTCATCTTTTTAAAAACTGCTTTTGCATTTTCTACATGTCCACACTTTGCAAACATGTCTATTAGCGCATTCCCTAGGGGAACACACAAGTCAAACTTGTTTCTCTCAATATAGGACTCAATCCATTTTCCATGTTCTAGAGACCCCAAGTGAGTGCATGCGGATAGTAAGCTAATCAAAGTACTCTGATCAGGCCTGCACTTGCCGTCTATTAACATCTTGCGAAACACACAAAGAGCTTGATCAAACATGTGGTTATGAACATAACCGGAAATCATGGCATTCCATGATACAACATTTTTGAAAGGCATCTGATTGAATATGTTCCATGCAGATTCAAGATCTCCAATCATGCTGTATCCTGAGACCATGGCCGTCCAAGAAACTACTGTTTTCTTGGGCATCTGCACAAATAAACACTGCGCAGACTTGACATCACCCAACCGTATATATGCAGTTATTAATGAATTCCACGAAACTTCATTTCTTTCTGGGATCCTCTCAAAAACTGAACGAGCTAATTCCATATTTCCAGCCTTGGAAAGACCAGAAACAACACAATTCCATGTCACAGTGCTCCTATCTGGCATTGAATAAAACAATCTCATCGCAGGTTCTATCTCACCGTGGGCCATGTAAGCAGCAATCATCGAATTCCATGAAACCACATCTCTTTCGGGCATTTCACCAAACACCTGGAAAGCCAAATCCAAACCACCTCCGCATTTAGCATAGAAATCCAAAAGGGTATTCTGAACAAAGACACTAGAACCAAAACCCATTTTGACAATGTCACCGTGAACCATTGTCCCATCTTCAAGGGCCTCGAAAGATTCACAGCACCTAAGAAGAAAAGTGAAAGTGAAACTGTTGGGCCCAATCCTAAGCGCCTTCATTCGATCGTACACGCGCAATGCATCTATACGAGCCTTTCCTACAGAGAATTTTATCAATGTGTTGTAAGCGACAACATTGGGGCAACAAGAATTTCGAAAAACAGAATAAGCATAATGAAGAAAACCCAGTTCTGAGGAGAGAGTGAGGAGCTTGGGAAGCAAAAAGCTGCTATCTTGCAGCCCGTGGACGAAAATCTGAAGGTGGGTCTTCTTCAGTTCTTTGAGAGACCTGCACTCTTGCAAGATTTTAAGCAATTTGTGATGCATTGCGATTGTTCTTCATTCGAAAGACAGTTATTCTCGTTACACGAACGGGAAAGTATAGTAAGGCATTTTATTTGGTTTGGTAAATATCACTCTTTTTCTATTTCTTTTTTTTTTTTTTTCTTTTTTCTGTTTTTTTTTTGGTCCTCAGTGTGTAACATTATTTTTTCTTTGTAGGGTTTGAAGATTAAGTAATCTAATGTTACTTCAAAATATTGTGTTTTTAAAAAGGTGAGTGAGTCTTTGCTAAGAAGAGAATGAGATTACAATATCATTGATGTAGTTCAAGAAAGTAATATAAACTCACAGGTTTTCATTGAAAACAATCTGGTATTGCAGCAGTACATATTTCCTCTCATTCTTGCAAGTGCAGAGAACACACATTATATCTTGCAAGGACAGTTCTTTTCTTTATTAATATTGTTTACAAGTGACACGCATAAAGAATCATACAATAATCACCTAAATTTTACAATTAGAGAGGAAATATCATCTGTGTGGTCATAGCCCGGCATCTTGAGTGTCATTTGAGTAAGGTGTTTTGCTGCTGTTTTTATTTTTATTTTTTGAGAGAAAGGTGTTTTGCTGCTTCTTGAGCGTTCTTTATGTGTCTGATGGAGTCCACCACTTTTTTATTAGAGCAGTTTCAGTCATGAGCCTAGCCCAAGGCTGGGGGGAGAAAACCAGAAAAAGGAGTTTCCAGCAGTGAGCCCAAGCCTGGGCAAGGTGCGGGTCCCACCAACTCGGGCTGGCCCGAAGGCCATTCCAGCCTGAGGTCCAAAACGAGGGCTGCTGACATCAGCGATGACGTCAGCAACAATTTTTTTATTAAAAAAATCGAAAAAAATCGAAATTTTTTTTAAAAAAATACTTAGTCATATTTTTCGCTTCCCACACCAAAAATCTTATCCGAAAATATTATCCAAATTAATTATTGAGGTAAACAAATTTGTGAAAAACACAAAAAAATGAATAGTAGTTGCCCTTAGCCATGGCAACGGGTGGAAACACAAAATATACTATTTGCAAGGGCAACCACTATTCACGTGAATAGTGGCTGCCCTAGCCCCCCCCCCTTGCCATGGCAAGGGGCAAATGGGTGGAGTTGCTCTTAGACATCACCTTTCATACGGGGATAATTGGAAATTGGGCCAAGTAAAAGCCAATTGGGCTTCAAATTTGATTTGGGCATTAAATAATATATAGATAATATATAATATTTAATTATAAAAAAGATGGGCCTTGAGCCTTGGGGCGCTTGGGCACTTCAAATTTAAATTGTAGAAGATGGATTATTCATCTTAAGCTGGAATTGGTGGAGTTGGTAGAGGGAGGAATTGTGGTTGTTGTCGTTGTTGTGGTGAGGTAAACATGTCGTTTAGGAGAGAGCGAAGACAGAAGAGAATAAGGGGCGGGAGAGGAAAAGAGGCTTAGTATACATACATACATATATATACACAAGTCTGTAGAGAACATTCTACAGTTACATCAAGCCATTATCATAAGCATAAATATCAAGTTATGGCCTAATAACAACATAACTGACAACTAACCATTTCCCATCATTAGGAGGATTAACTATTGTAACTGAAATACTATTGTAACTCCCTAATATACTCCCCCGCCAATCGAGCGTGCACAACATAGCAAGTTTGAATGAAGAAACTACATGGTGATGGAGATGGCAGCATAAGTCGGATGTAGTAGTCCAGTAAGGGGAACCAAAAAAGAAGAACTTGTTAATGTATGAATTTTGATTAATTCTTTTGGCTTCCCTTGACAATTTTGTAATAGGATTTTTATTGTATTTGTCAAGCTCAAAGTTTAGATTAAGAATAGCATCTCAAGGTGTTCTTAACTATCATCTATCCTATGGAGGTTCAAGCAAATTGACAAAGGTAAATCATGCATTGCATATCATGCATTAAACTGTTTTCATAAATGATGACTAGTCATCCTTGCTCTATAGGATTTCCAGCTGGTTAACCAACTGTTTTGTCCTATTCTCTTTTCTCTCTCTGCTGCCATGTGTCATTCTGACCTAAGGGATTCTTTTGTCTGTAAAGGCTAGTGAATTCCTCTTTTGGCAGCCGTCTCTTTTGGGTGGAAGTTTTGGAAAGATTGGTTTGCCATCTTTCTCTTCTTCTTCCTCAAGAGAGAACCGTACGTATACTTCATCTATGAGTTTTTCCAATTGATTTCATTTTGAAAAACTGCATTTGAAACACGAATTTGCATCTAGCTACTTAAATCATTCTCTCATTTATATCTAGGTTAGATTCAAGATTGATTTCTTCAAGAGTATGGTTTCTTGAAGAAATTGGTCATTCTCCTTTGAATCCAAATTTTGGTTTCAGTCTAAGTTGGAACTTGCAAGCTAGTGCCATGGGATGAACGAGCTGGAGAAGGAGCTGCCATTGCCATGAAGAACTGAGCTTCAAGTTTTGCTAAGTTGGAGAAGAAGATTGCACGAAGGAGGTATAGCTCATCTTCCTAAATAGATCTAGGTGTTTCTTGAGCTTGGTTGTGTTTCCTTTGTAAGAATCTTTTTCTACTTAGTGGATTGCCTGGTCGGTTGATGACTCCCAGTTTTTCCTAATGGTGGGTTTCTGGGTAAACAAATTTTGTTTTGCATATCTGTAAATTTTTCTGGGTTTGTGTTCTTGGTGGTTGGCTAATCATCTTTATCTGATGTTTGCTGTTTACTTGATAATGATGATTTCACACACTTTCACCATAGTTGTTGCTAGCACAGGGGATGCCTAGATTGATGGGTCCTTCTGAGTGCCTAGGTTGTCACTAGTAATCTTCTAGGGTTGCAGGTACTTTGTGGCATGCTTTGTGTGTAATCTTGATTGTGGTTGTTCATGACTAGCAATTGACTAGTCATATGTGTATATGGTCAAGATCTAAATTGTGTGTAGATTGTTGTGTTGTTGTGTCTTGTTTGTGTCGTTAAATTTACCCCTCGTCACCTAAGTACCAATTATAGAACTCCAATCTCCAGAGTTGCAACAACGGCATGAGAGAAACAAAGTAAACATAACGCCCATTGAAAGTTAGCAGGTGAAGGAGCGCATGGGCTCATGGAACGAAGGAATAAAATGACGGGTTGACATACAAGTCAAATGTACCTAGGAAACACAACTCTAGGTACCTAAGAAACATAACTTTATCTAGGAATCACCCACTAGGTAGGATAAAGAGAAATAGCAATGTTGTAAAGAGGAATGAGAAAGAAAAATAATTCAGACACGTACATTTTTAAAAATTTGACAAATATAATAAAGATGAGGAATGGAAACAAAACAAAATTCATCACAAGAAAAGCAGAAAGGGATGCGTGCAGAGAGAGTAGAAGGAATATTTGAAGGGAATAAAGGGATCAAGAGGGGGTGCGGCAAGTTTGACATAAAGGGATACGAGGTTTGACATAAAAGGATACGAGGTGAAACCAACTTGGGACACAGAGAAAAGAAAAAGAGAGCATGGGAAAATTTGAATTTTAAAGCACCATATAGACAAAAGAATAAGATATGGGGAAGAAAACCACATGGGACAGAGCAGTAATAAAGAAAAGATCATCACAAGAGCATAGATACCATGAAGGAAGTAGAGGTTCCATCTCAAAACCAATTGGCTATGGGGGGGAGTAGCCCAACTCCTTATAAACCTAGGCTATGTCCCTTAATTTTTCAATGTGGGACAAATACTCCCAATATGCCCTCGCATGTTTGGCGAACTTTGAAGCCTAACACGTGGACAACACATATTGAGTGACGTGGGAGCACGTGCGGCCATTAGGCCCAACACTTGAAGCCTTGTTCTGATACCATGTAGAAACTGATTTTCCCTTAGTCATTCATATATATATATATATATATATATATATACAGTTATTCTCTTATCCGGATGTCCGCACGTTATTATCCTGCGGATCCTATTGTAAACATGCAGGAAAACAGAGAGGGGTAGTACAAAATACACGGCGTCCGCACGATAATAACGTCCGGATGTCCGCATAAGAGAATTTCTGTATATATATATATATATATATATATATGTAAATGGCCGAAAACCCCCTTGGACTATTTTGACTGTCGAAATGTCCACCATGAATTATTTTTTTCAGCTAATTTAACCCTCAAATTATTATAAATGGTCAATTTAGCCCATACCGTCAAGTTTTTAGACTTCCATCCAATTTTCTGTTAACTATAAGGGTAAATTTGTCATTTTACAAGGACAATACTTCAAAAAAAAAAAAGTAAGTAAAATCATGATTTCTTCTTTCTCTTTCTTTTTTCCTTTTTTTTTTCTTTTCCGTCTTCTTCCTCTCTTTCTTTTTTCTTTCTTCTCTCCCTGTCTACTACACATCTTCGTCTCTCTCTCTCTCTCTCTCTCTCTCTCTCTCTCTCTCTCTCTCATATTTTTCTTTCTCATTCTTCTCTCCCTCTCACTTTCTTTCAAGAATCCGATTCAAAGTAGGCGTTGTCTTCTTCCCTAAGTGCACAACGCCTTCTCTACAACACAGATGCACAGATATGAAATCCATTCTAACACCGCCTCCATCCCCTTGCTCGTCCGTTGGAAACAAAAATCAGCAAAAGAAATTGATAGCAAAACCAAATCAATGGACACTTAGCCAACACCCAACACCCACGGTCTCAAATAAAACAAGACCCACAGTGGCTGAGACAAATCAAACACCAAATAAAGTTCATTGCAGATTCAAATAAACCAAAGGATTCTTTGCCAATCACCCATAAAAATCATCCAGAATACCCAAACACTGTGAAATGCAATCCCTAAATCCCATTGATCCAATCAAGAACAAGTAGGTGTCGATGAAGATGAAAACATATCTTGATTCTAATTATATGTTTATTTACACGGACCAACCATTGGCATTCACTCGAAAACCCTTGTGGATGTGGGATTGCAGATAGTCTTGGGAGGAAGGGGGTGGGGAAGACGATGATTGCCTTCCCCCTTTTTTTTTTTTTTTTCCTTCAGTTTTGTAGTTTTAACAATTTAATTATTTTAAACTAAAAAGTAATTAATTTTTAATTGAACAGTGAGTCACGTGCCTAACATGTGACATTTAGATAGAAAATTGGATGAAATTACATGAAAACTAATGGTAGGGGCTAAATTGAACATTTAAAATAATCTAATGGCTAAATTGGCTGAAAAAATATTCCAAGGTGGACATTTCGACAGTCGAAATAGTCCCGGACGGTTTTCGGCCATTTACCCTATATATATAAGTTTGTAGAGAACAATCTATAGTTACAGCAAGCTATTATCATAAACATAAATATGGTGTTATGGCCTAATAACAGACAAATGACCATTTCCTATCATTAGTAGGATTAACTACAGTCCTGATCTCTTGGACCACAGGAGTCCAAGAAATTGTGGTCACCTACTGATCGGTTCATAATTGTATATCATTTTGTACCCTTCTAGCTTATGATTTGGTTATGGTTTTGAGTTAAACTTGTGCTTTTAATCCTTTTTGTGTTTATCTTTCAGTTAATTGACATTTAGGTAACAATGATGACTTTGGATAGGAAATGATGCAATCCATGCATGTTAAGGCTTGATTTGGGTGAATGGAAGAAGGGCTTAAAGACAAACACATTTTGGCTACAACTCCTTTCCAGCCCAATTTCGTAGGTCAGCTTCTTGGCCTTGGATCAGCATGCTATGGGGCTTGGATGAGGTGAAGATCTTCATGAAACTTGTTCCAATGGGTGTCTAGTACAACATATCCAAATTTCAGCCCAATTGGACATTTGTGGAGTGCTCAGCCCGCCCAACACTCAACCTTGCTCAGCAGGATTTGCAGCTGCCAGCTTTGAGCCTTGTCTCCTCCTTTAAGCCATGTGCCTCACCCATGCTGCAACTGACTTTGGATCCAACATAATGAGTGAAGTGGGGAGGCATTCCAGCTATGAAAGTCTAAAGGATCAAGTTGGTACATGCTGGAGTTATTATAGAGAAAGCATGTGCATGCATGTAAAGCATAAATGAAATGAAGTCAATTCCAGTCTCTGTTCGGCAGCCAAATTGAAAGGCCCAAAACGCATACTTCTACTGCTCCGATGGGAATACTTTCTTCATAGAAGTTGTTCCAATGGGTGTCTAGTATAACATATCCAAATTTCAACCCCATTGGATACGTTTTGAAACCTGTGGCCTTCCTACACCAAGTCTGGTTCAGAAAACTCGTTTTTCAGCAACCAAAAGGCAACCACATGGGTTGGCAGCAAAAGGCAATCACATGGGTTGGCAGCAAAGGGCAGCCACATCTGACCACCTTTGAACCCATGTGATGAAAGCTTGAGGTGCAGCAAATGATGAAGGATGGTGTGGGAGTTCATCATGATGTTCCTCCCTCTTAGCCCTATAAATAGAGAAGCCTTCAAGCTTCAAAACACACCCCAAGGGGGGGAGCTCTCAAACACTTCTCTAGAGCTCCCTTCCCTTCTCTCCCTCAAATTCTCTTAGTTTCCTTTCTAGTTTTCAATTGTTGTAATGAAATATTTGTGCTGAAATTCTCCTTAAGTTTTTCAAGTTCTACTTTACTTTTATTTGTAATGTACATTCGTTCTTAAGTATTCAAGTTTAATTAGTTTCCAAGTTTCAATTATGGTTTTTGTTCTTATTCATTATGCTTATAAGTTAATATGCTAGTTTGAATGATTGATCACCATTTAGGCTTGCATGTTAGCTATCTTGGTTTGAATTAAGAGTAGACACCATGCTTTAATTCGAATTGAACTATGGATAGGAAGAGTATGTATGGACATTCGACAACAGGGATTAGATACATACTTGGTTGTTTAAAATGTTCTTCTATGCTTAATGGGTTCCTAATGCTTAGTTTTAGGTTAGACAACAAATGATCAAATTAGGGAATTAGGAACACAAGGTTTTGACCAAACACCATGGCTTAATCATACTTTAGCTAGAATCAATCCATTAATCTAATTGAACTTGGGAACTTATTTGCTTGAGTTATTTCCTTTTTTTCTTGTTTTATTTATTTTCTTTTTTCATTTCTATTTTGTGTAGGGGAAACAAATTGGATCATTCAATCACCAATCCTCGTGGGATCGACCTCGCACTTACATATGCTATACTACCAAACGGCTCGTGCACTTGCGAGTATCACAAGTTGAGGATGCAGCTGAATCCATTTTGGTGCAGTGAATCCGAAGCAACACCTACCGTTGTATATTAATCCAATGGTTCAAAAACGTTTCTTAAAAGGAGTGCAAGAGTGAGTGAACCGTTGAATTTACATTCAACGGTGAGTGACCACAAATCTCTTGGACCCATGTGGTTCAAGAGATCAGGACTAGGATTAACTATTGTAACTGAAATACTTTCATCCTTCATGAAGGTAAAAATTTAATTTTCAGAAAAGAAAATCTAAGCTTGACTTACGTGGACATTTATTGATGGGTATACTGGTGAAATACCCCCTGAACTTGTACCTCGCTTTCAATTAGCCCCCTATCCTTTTTTTTTAGAAAATTAAAGATATGAACTTCTTTTTTTCGTCAATTTCCCCCCTCCGTCTAAATCCACAACATTTCATCCAATTTGCCGTTAAAAATGAGGGTAAAATTAGACCTGGCAATATCATACGAAACACGATAACACGACACGAATTCGCAAAAAAAATTCAGTATTCGTGTCCGTGTTATCGTGTCGTGTTGCTATCGTGTCAACCCGTTAGCCACACGATAAGCTAACGGGTCGTTTCAGTGTCCATTCGCGAAAAACACGAACCAACCCGTTAACAGGGGTAGTTTTGTAATTGTCTATTCTAAAATCCTTACCAACCCTAGCAATAGCATTCTGCTGCATTCATAATCATCTATCATTCCGCCGCACACTCACAGTAGTTCACTTTCTCTCTCTCTCTCAAAACCTCATCTTCTTCTTCCTGCGATCTCTCTCAAACTTCCTCTCTGTCAATCATCATTTCTCTTCTGAGACTGAAATACTCTCTCAAGTCAAGACCTTGAAAACCAATTGGGAGAGGAAAGGAAGACAAGACTGAAACAAGAGACTACAGCTTTTGCAGCTGCTTCTCATCAGTCTTCAGCATCATCATTTCGGAAACAAGCAGCCCAGAAGACTACTGTAGAGAAGAAGCCACCGTTGGCTCCTTCGAAATCGAGGCTACCTCTGCGAAGAATTACCAACTTCATGCCCCCAGCTTTACCACCCAAAAAGCCCAGCTATACAACTTCTGTTGTCCCATCTTCAATGGATGGCAAAGAAAACATTTCCACAACATTGGCAGGAAGAAACCAATGGCTGTCAGACCTCCAACTACAACCTCGCAGATTATTTTGCTGTAAATGTTTAATACATTTTAAGCTTTTTTGGGAATTTTTTTTCTGCATCTATATTGTATTGTCAGTAATTGATATTTTTTTTTGAAGATTTTAAAATATATTTTAAAAAAACTGTTTATTTTTCTTATCGTGTAAATCGTGTCGTGTCGTGTGATTCGCGAATTGTAACGGGTCGTGTTCGTGTTGAGCATTTCCAACCCGTTTTCTTATCGTGTCGTGTCGTGTCAACCCGTTAAGAAAAGCGGGTTGACACGAACACGACCCGAATACTGATAACACGACACGAATGCCAGGTCTAGGTAAAATGGTCATTTTATACATTAAAAATAAATAACAAATGAAAAATAAAAATAAAAACAGAAATACTCTCTCTTCTCTCTCTCTCTCTCTCTCTCTCTCCCAGCGACAGACCCGACCCCCTCCCTCTGCAAAACACCCAGCCACCGCCACCGTCCACCTTAGCCAGCGCCGCTGGCACCAATCGAACCGGCCTGGACCTGCCTTCGCGCTCCGAGCCATCCCCACCCCGAAAACCACCGTCAGCCGCCGGATTTTTTGGAACCTACAGGCTAGGTTTTCTTTTGTTTCAATTTTTGGAAATATCATTGTTGGTTTCAATTTGGGGATTTCTCTTGTTTTTTTTTTTTTTTTTTTTTTGTTGTTGCTGGATTTTAGGGTGCTTTGGCTGTGTTGATGGGTTGATGTGTTGGAGGAGATAGAGCTAGGGGATGGGGCGATGTGTTGATGGGGTTTTAGGGTGCTTTGGCTGCCAGCCACCTTTCTTCTTCCGCGACGTTGTCTCGGCCCACCCCATCCAAGCCCTCTCTGTCTTCACTCTCTTCCTCCGCCAACCTGAACCCGCCGTCCCCGCCCGATGTCTCTGATGTGCTGGAGGAGAGCGATAGGGTTGCTGGTTCAGTCTTTTTCTTCTTCTTTTTTTTTTTTTTTGGGTCAAATTTTTTTTTCAATTTTTAAAAATAATTTAACTGAAAATTGGATGAAATCTTGAGGATTTAGACGGTAGGGGGCACATTGGCGAAAAAAAATAGTTTGGTTCCTTAATTTTCTAAAAAAAAAGGATAGGGACCTAATTGAAAATTAGGTACAAGTTTAGGGAGCAAATCACTAGTATTTTAAGGCTTATTTATGTATCTCTTGAAACTTTGGTCAAGTCTTATTTTGTTTCCAAAACTTTGGTCACATGGTCGAAAATGATTTTGATTGCCATGATTTAACATAAATAATTTCGGGAAACAAAATAATTTTGGTCACTTTAACTTTAACTTTCCACGACATTGTCGAGTGTTAAATTGGTCGGCCACAATGACAATGGACTCACTAGTGCTTCTCAGCTCAACCACACCACTACCAAAAAGCAAAAGTACTTTCGCAGACACTGAAGACTACTCTCCTATCCCATTTAGATATTGGATTGGAATTTTCTGTCTATGGCCATTGGCCCCTATTGTATGTATCAACTTTCCCATCGCAAACACAAAACACAAAACACAAAGACAAAGGTATAAAAAACAAATCCCCAAGCGGATAAGAAGAAGATATGAATAATATGTAGCAGTCGTTTTACCAGCATCTATATGTATAATTTTCAGCCAATACACGATTTTAAAAACTTTCTTCAGAATCGTTGCGGCAATATATTCGCATTTCAGAAATTTTCAAACACTTCAACGCTACGATGATATCGCTTTTCGTTGATATTGTTGGACACTGTTTCAGGGAAACCATGGAAGTCGCCATGACCTTCTTGTGTTGTGTGGAGATGGAGCTGCTTCTTTCCGCTGAAGCAGGGAAAACAGACACAGTACACCTTCCTTCCACACCAGCCATCTTTTATGCTTCTTCTTCCGCCGTCAGCCTTGCTTGCACTACACCCATTCATTGAAGGAAACTTCTCTTGTCTTGTAGCTCTGCACCAGCACTGCAGTGATTCTTAACCTCTCAATGGGGACCAACTCCAAAATTAGGCTAATTGATCATCACCAAATGTAATTCAAAAGAAAAGGAAAAGAAAAAGCACAACAATGAAGTTGTAGCTCAAGTAAGTTTTTCAGTACAAACGATTTAGGGGAGAAGGGGTTTACACAAATACTCATTGGATGCCACTTGAGGGTTTTGAACCATAGCAGTTGTAACTTAAGTAGTTAAAAACAGTTTACCTTTACATTTGAGACATTTAAGAAGAGAAAAAAAGGCTGGCAGCATAAGTAACTTCATGCATGTCAATGTGACATGATACAAAATACACTAAATTTGGGCTTCTCAGTATGAGTTTAAGAATGGGCTTAATATTATTGCATGTGATAGTTGTACCCAAGCATTATCAAAAAATTTGGATCTAAAAAGAAAACATCTGAAAATATTAGAGGATATGCACTACCAGAAAAACGCTCAATAGGGACCCCTTTATTAGAGACACAAATAAAAACAGTCTCTATTGAATGTTATTAGGGACTGATAATAGAAACAGTCTCTATAAAATACTATTAGGGATGAATTAATAAATTTTGTGACTAATTATTTTCTGACAATTGGCCATGAATTGCACATTCAGGTGCTTTATTATAGTCTGTTCTGTTTGAAAACCACAGCTAGGTTGGTGCATATCTCTGTGTTTTCACATGGGTTTATCAAAATGCATGATAATATGCAAATTAGTTTGGTTTCCAATTTATAGGCATGCTGTTTGTATTTCATTTATATTGATATATACCTTAGCACATAGACAGTACCTTACAATTACCTTCTGGCCAGGGGAAAGCCAATACTCAATTGAATGATTGTGGCAAATCCAGTCAAGCAAGGAGAAACTCAATGGCGAATCAAGTCAAGCAATGAGGAGCTGAATGGCAGTTAATGGTGAATAGCATGGTGGAGCTTAATGAAATTATGTATTTTTTCTCTTTTCCAAGTAAGTTTTTGGTTTTTAATATCATAACTGTAATATTCTTGTTAAAAAGGTTGACCCCTTGCAATACTTGGTCTATTTTCAGTATTGAAATATTAATGTAATAGTCCTGAGGATAGGTCCACCACTTGCAACACTTTCTGTATTTTCATCATGAAAAGATGGAATTATTATGTATGGTGTATTCTCATTATTTTCGGAAATGTTGAATATAAGTATTTCCATTAGGAATGTCATTCATTTATTTGAAAAACAATGAATATGTGAATACGGAAAAAAAAACCAATGAATGTTTGAAAAGCACGGATTGAGGTTGAGTTGCTAATGTTTAAATATATGAAAACTTTTAAAAGAATATATTTTACAGGCACGGATGGTGGATAAATTGAAAATTACAAATAATATAAAAAAAAACACCAAATAAATATAAATATATCAAAATAATGGAAATGCTTTTCTATTTCAGTAGGGACTGATGGGCATTATGTGCCTTTTGATTATATTAGGCACGGATGTATTTGGGATTGATGTATTTGGGATTGATGCACGCGTATTGGGTGCTAGGAATGTGGGACCCATTGCAAAAATTAGGCATTGATTTTTATAATCAGTGACATTTTATCAATAGAGGACCCCTTTAATAGACTGATTTATATATATATATATATATATATATATATATATATCAATCCCTAATACTATAATAGACGCTGTTTTCAGTTCCTAAAGAAGCCAATAAGCACTGATAGCACTCAGTCTCTTTTGAGCCTTTTTTTAGTAGTGGTGGCATTCGATCCTCAGTAGTGCAATTTGATTTTTCTTATTCTTACATCAATATAGGATCACATGATCCATGCACCACTTAATATATAGCATAGACAACAATGGGGCTCCTGACTTGGAACGTGCCATCATCCCACACTAGAGAAGCAGAGACACTAGATTTGTAACGAATTGACCCTTTTATTGTGACTAGAAAGGATAGCTTCTGCCCGAGAGATGAGAACGATAGAATGCTTGGATTAACTTTGATTTCGAGTCCTTTCGTTGCACTGATCACTTTAGCTTTATATGTGGACCTTGGTGATCCAACATTTGTGGCTGTCCTATTGAAAACCCCACTGATGGAGTTTGGATTCGAGGAGGAAAGTGCAAAAGAAGGATAGTTCAAATTATCACTGAGTGCTCCATAATTAGTTTTTGATGAGCAGCTACTCTTGTGCCCGGTAATAGATTGCAATAATTTGGTACTATAGCCTTGTGCACACAAGAATTCTATGTAGTCCAGTTCAGTAGCATCATATACCAAACCAGGATATGGAGCCCTAACAGGGTCTATTTGGCCAGCTCCGTATGCAAATTCGGCTTCAGGGTTAAGATCGGGACTCAGGGGTTTAGCTGCAAAATCGTTACAAATAATCCAAGATATACGTGGTTAGGCCATACTTAAATTGTACGTAATTAAAATAACTCATCACGTTTATACATAGCCCCACCGGTGGTGATAAGAGCGGATTGGATAGCAGCAGGAGACCAATTGGGATGAAATGATTTGACGTATGCAGCTACCCCCGTGGCATGTGGGCAAGCCATTGATGTCCCTGAGATTACATTGTATGATGCTACTCTGTCATCTATGGGATCATCCGAAGGAGGGGCAATTGGAGGCCATGCTGCCAAAATAGAAGCTCCCGGAGCAGCTATATCTGGCTGCAACATAATGAGGAGAAAAATTAAGGAGAGATGAAGTGCTGCAGCCTAGCTAGCTAATTATATATAAAATAAAACAGTCTTGAGTGTTCATCAAGTTCCAAGTAATTACGTCCGTACGTACCTTGAGAATGTTAGGAGTGACTGGATTAGGACCCCTTGAGGAGAAGGATGGCACATATGGGGACAGTGTGTCAATACCCTCAGTACTTTTAAAAATGGTTGCAGTTGGGTTCCTACAAATTAATCATTACAATATTCAAAATCATATATAAATTAGCTTAGCATCATTCTGATCTGGTTTAGCTTAAAAGTTACAAATAATATTTGTTTGTACCTTGTTGAGTTAATGTAATAGTAAATGCTGCTACCACCATCCAAACCAACGCAAGAGGCAGGTCTGGGAAGAGGGTCAAGCACATCTGCAACAGATCGGCCTTGCAAAATAACTCCAACTGCACCTGCAGAATAGGCCCCATCCCCATTCTTCCCATCGCAAAGAACAATCTTGCCCTTCACCAAATTGTGGTCTAACGAGCCTTGTTCGCATGTCCTGTACCACCATATTAATTAGTGCAACATATTATTATCAGACTGAAACTATATCCCATAAATATTACACAAGGTGTATAATTGTATTTACATAGATGTAGACTCGTCGTAGCCTGCTGTCCTATTGGGTGCGTCTCCGGCAAATATTAGAGGATAGAACTTGCCCTTGAGGTCAAATGTGTTTGTTACAATTCCCTACATACGCCAATGAAGCAAATTAATATATTAATTCAATTGCTTAAGTGAGGGCAGGTTCTATTAATTGTACCTCATAGATTTTTTGGTCACCCAATTGAACCTTGGTAACAAACTCCCGATCTATGGTGGTTGCAGCCACAGAAAGACACCATGGCGCAAAGACTGTGATGGTCTTGAGGTCTGGACCGTCGTTCCCAGCAGCAACGGAAGTCAGAATTCCTTTTCTTAAAGCGTGAAAGGCTCCAATGGTAACTGATGTCCTGAAATAATCGTACCGAGATGTCGGTCCGAGGGAGACAGATAGTATGTCGACACCATCCGCGATCGCATCATCAAATGCCGCTAGAACATCGTCGTCACTACAACCATCCGACCAACATGCTTTGTACACCGCAATACGTGCTGATGGGACCCCTCCTCTTGCTGTCCCCGACCCCAAACCAAATAGGCTTGCTTTGCTAACTAAGTTTCCTGCCGCCGTTGATGCAGTGTGGGTTCCATGGCCATCCGAGTCTCGTGGAGACTTGATGTGACCTTCGAGGAAGGGTTCACTATTGCGGTAATACCGTGCTCCAATGAGTTTACTGTTTCAACCATCGTAACAATACGTCAATCAATTATCACATAAAACGGATAATTTTTACATTTATTATCTAGCATCATGACATGACTGGTCTAGTATATTAGCCTTACTTGTTGCAAGTAAAATTGGATGATCCTTGGCATGTGCCTTTCCATTTTTTGGGAGGTGGACCGAACCCAGCATCACTGAAGCTGGCAGATTCCGGCCAAACTCCAGTGTCGATCACCCCAACAATGATATCGATTTCAACAGTGCTTCTCTTCACGTTTTCATGAAACCCGATGAAGTTCCATGACCTTGTTGTGTGGAGCTTCTGCTTCCCACTAGGGAAAACAGACACCACACCATCCATTCCTATATATGTATATATGCACACACACACAAACAAGCTTCCAGTTAGATATAAACTTATAATGGTCAGTACTTTTATGGAAATTGGAAAGAAAGCTAGATCCACAACCAGCCATTTTCTGAGCTTCTTCCACTGTTAGCTTTGCAGCAAAGCCATTGAAGCTTCTCTTGTAGCTGTGCAGTAGGAGAGGTTCTTGTGCAATATTGCTGAACATAAACTAACTCAAGTTAGGAATTATATAGGGTCTAGCTATAGTTTACTAAATTGCAAATCATATCCTTGTAATGTTAATTAGTTATATAATTGTCACCAATTACTCATCTAGAAAACTTGTTAATCCTAACAAAAAAAGGCAGTAAACTTATATTATATATGCGAACCTGCTGCCAACTACGTTTTGAAGCATATTTACATGAAGAGGCAATGTGGTAGTGGTGGGAATGTCGAGCTTTGGCTTGTCCCCCATGTACACAATATAAACCTGCGATTAATATAATCATAATTAATGTTATTAAGGGTCCGTTTGACAACCATTTCAATTTTAGTTTTTAGTTTTCATTTTTTGTGCTAGAGTATAGAGGAAAATGAAAGTGAGGATAGGAGTGATGATGAGATTGAGAGAGAGGATGAAAGGGGAGGATGAGAGGGAGGAGTAACAAAAGTGAAAACAATTTGAAATAGATTTCAGTTTTTAGTTTTTATTTTCACTTTACTCCTCCCTCCCATCCTCTCCTCTCTCATTGTCACTTCCATTTTCCCTCTTTTTCCTATATACTTAGGCACAAAGAATAAAAACTAATAAAAACTAAAATTGAAATTGTTATCAAACAGACCGTAAGTATTTAGAAGCCAGTTTTAAACTAAAATGGTAAATATATATAGAGAGAGAGAGGAAAATTGCATGCCTTTCTGGTATCCGTATGAGCAGCAGAATGAGTGACATCTACTAGAAGAGTACATGTGAGGCTGAGAAGGAGAAACCACAGTACATGGAAAAACCCTTTTCGCGACCATGGAACTAAATCCATTATGGGGGGTCTCACTACAAAACCTAGAAAACGTACTACTTGGAAAAGATGGGGCAAGCTCATCCAAGAACGTCATGTATTTATACTAAGAAGTAGCCATGTGTTTCACATGTTTGCCTCGATCCTAGCCGTGCATTACAAATCTAATGAATCCACCCATATCCAAAAGTGCACTACTCTTTTGTTCACACACCTTTTGAATTTGTGGTGTACAGTTAAGATTAAAAGGCAAGCAAAGGGACCAGCGTGCATTAAGAACCGGTAGAGGATCCGAATCCGAATCCGAAATTTTGTGATCAAAGTCTTCCATATGCACTCACACCATATCTTCCTTACCTTAGCTATACCACTTCTTTAATGTTGGATTCCATATTTGAAGCACCTGACTTTACTCGAATATTGAAGATTGATTGCATTTGGCTCAGCATAAAGCAAAAAAACATGCACTTTCTAATAGAACGTGTTTTGGTATATTTGACTATTTAGCTCAAAATATTGAGTTTTCAAAAGAGAAAAACTAGAGACAGAAAGAAGCTAGTTTTGACTTATCCAGAAATTGATGGGTTTAAGCTTTCCAAAACTAACCTAAACCCTTTTCAAACTCCCTACAGATATTCCAAGAACATTTCACATGTTTGCTTCAATCCTAGCCGTGTATTACAAATCTAACATTTGATCTTACACTCTTCTAAAAATGCACTACTCGCTTTTTTATTCACACAGTTTTGAATTTGTACGTGATACACGATTAAGATTAAAAGACAAGTAAATACGAACCATATTAAGAATTTATGGTAAAAAATCTGAATCCGTAGTTATTTATTTCATTCTAAATTAAGTAGGCTTTTGATCATGCTCTTCTATGCACTCACACCATCATCTTCCATGACCATAACACTTTTGAGAGGCTATCTAAAAATGTTAGAGGCTGTTAATTTTTGGGGTATTTGACTATTTGTTAAAGTACTTTAATCCTTCATGTAGCTAAAAATTAGTTTTCAAAAAAGAAAAAACTCAGCTTGACTTAGGTCGGCATTGATTGATTTAAGGTTTATTTATTGTAGTATCTCCCGAAATTTTGGTTTAGTCTTAACTCTCAAATTTAAAGTAACCCCTTGATCATAATTTTGTGTTTCCCTACCGTTGACTCCGTTCACAATGATAATGGACTCACTAGTGCTTCTCAGCTCAACCACAACACTACCAAAAAGCAAAAGCACTTTCACAATGATAATGGACTCACTAGATATTGGATTGGAATTTTCTGTCTATGGCCATTGGCCCCTATTGTATGTATCAACTTTCCCATCGCAAACACAAAACACAACACAAAACACAAAGACAAAGGTATCAAAAACAAATCCCATGAGGATAAGAAGAAGATATGAATAATATGTAGCAGAGTCATTTTACCAGCATCTATATATATATTATATAATTTTCAGCCAATACACGATTTTAAAAACATTCTTCAGAATCGTTGCACCAAATCATTGCGGGAATATATTCGCATTTCAGAATTTTTCAAACACTTCAACGCTACGATGATATCGCTTTTCGTTGATATTGTTGGACACTGTTTCAGGGAAACCATGGAAGTCTCCATGACCTTGTTGTGTTGTGTGGAGATGGAGCTGCTTCTTTCCGCTGAAGCAGGGAAAACAGACACAGTACACCTTCCTTCCACACCAGCCATCTTTTGTGCTTCTTCTTCCGCCGTCAGCCTTGCTTGCACTACACCCATTCATTGAAGGAAACTTCTCTTGTCTTGTAGCTCTGCACCAGCACTGCAGTGATTCTTAACCTCTCAATGGGGACCAACTCCAAAATGAGGCTAATTGATTATCACCGAATGTAATTCAAAAGAAAAGGAAAAGAAAAAGCACAACAATGAAGTTGTAGCTCAAGTAAGTTTTTCAGTACAAACGACTGGGGGAGAAGGGGTTTACACAAATATTCATTGGATGCCACTTGGGGGTTTTGAACCATAGCAGTTGAAACTTAAGTAGTTAAAAACAGTTTACCTTTACATTTGAGATATTTAAGAAGAAAAAAATGTAAGACCCGTGTCTTGGGAAAACAAGAACGGTGAGCAATCTCACATCACTCAGGGAGGGAAATGTGAAGTGCTTTATATGTGTGGGCACTTCTCTTCCTAGCAAGAGGCCTTTTGGGAAAGATAGCATTACCTTGAACCCAAAAACAAAACCGTGAGGGGGGAGGCCTAAAGCGGACAATATTTTGCTAGGGGAGTCGAGTCGTGACAAATGGTATCAGAGCTGGACCCCGACAAGAAGTGTGCCAGCGAGGATGCTGGGCCCTAAAGGGGGTGGATTGTAAGACCCGTGGAGGGAAAGGTGAAGTGCTTTATATGTGTGGGAACTTCTCTTCCTAGCAAGAGGCCTTTTGGGCAAGATAGCATTAGCTTGAGCCCAAGAACAAAACCGTGAGGGGGGAGGTCCAAAGCGGACAATATCTTGCTAGAGGAGTCGGGTCGTCAAAAAGGCTGACAGCATAAGTAACTTCATGCATGTCAATGTGACATGATACAAAATACACTAAATTTGGGCTTCTCAGTATGAGTTTAAGAATGGGCTTAATATTACTGCATGTGATAGTTGTACCTGATAGGATTTTAGCCACCTGCAAAACAGAGGTTAAAACGCTATATATACTCGCAATAGAACAAGGCTATTATTAGTATAGCAAAGGTAAATGCGAGGTCATTCCCACGAAGACTGAAGTCAATTAAAAAGATGTACTAAATACTTACTTGTAAATCAATGAATTATTATTTTTGGATTCAATGCGAATAAAATAAAACACAAATTGGGAAGAAAGTTTTGAAGGATTATTAATTGGTTGAGAAAATCAGGAAGATAAGACACTAAGGCTAGGTGTCCACCACAAGCAATCCAATATAGTACTTACGTTCATTCATCCATTAAGAGGTAATTCCAGGTTGAAGATTGGTTACCTTACGTTTATTCTCCCTATGGCATTTAGGCTAGAATAATTCCTACAACATGCAATCTCCCTATGGCATTTAGGCTAGATATAAACATGAAGAGTACGATGAGCACGAGTAACCAAATCAATCATGTAATTCTTATGGCATGGCATTTACCGTAAGTAATCACACCTTTTAATTGCAAGAAGCATACTCAAAATCAGTGTGGCATTCACTAAATTTTGCATCATATAACATAGTCATATACCATATTGGTGATCAAGCATCAAAGCACATAACCAGTATAACACTCGGCAATTAAAAGTTCAAACACAAAATCACATTAATGGATAAATAAACATACAGTACTATATCATCATGCTAGGGCTTAACCCCGCCCTAGATTAAGGTTTAGTTATACATGAACATAATTAAAAACACAGAAAAATAAAAATCATAAGAGTGACAGAAGAAACCCTGAAATACAACGTCGCACGCAAACTCCTAGAGCCGTATTCTCCTCTTGATGAATGGGTCGTCAGAAGTCCTCTTTTCTGACCTAGGCTTTTCTTTTTATATGATCTCTCTACCTTTTCCTAGTCCTAGTAAGCTTCAAATAACTTAACTTGCAAGGCATGAACAGCCAAACAAATTGTAACCAATAGGAAATATAAAAAAAAGAAAGTACAAGTCAGCTTTCCTAATTCTTTGCAGCTTACAGCAGCTATTCCGATTCTGGGCTTTTGGTGGGCTTAATCTTCACCAAATTGAACGTGTAAGATCTCATTGGAAAGGTATTGACGTCAGCTACAATTTGTATGACAAATAGTTTTCAAGAAAAATCCCATAAACTTGACTAACATCGTCCTCAAGCCCAACAGCTCCAATCTGCCCGTATGGCACATGCCCTGAAATTAATAATTCGTTCTGAACAGTTGGCTGGTCCAATAGCTCTCAAACTTTGACATAACGTCTCTTGACCTCTTAGCTTTCATCTCCAAGTGGTCTCAACCAAAATCTCCCAGTAAAAAGTAATTTCTCCATTTTTGGAATTTTAGAGTTCCTGAAAACACAAAAGCTGGGATATGTGAAGATCTCTATAGAACAATCAACTTTTGCATATAATATCTAGATGAAAAAAGTAAATTTATGTGATTTATAAATGACTTATCAGTACCCAAGCAATATCAAAAAATTTGGACCTAAAAAGAAAACATCTGAAAAAATGCCATGATCTATAACTATTGCATTGCATTGCATGCCTCAATATTTTTATGCCAAGGTATCCTAAAATTGTAGAGGTTTTTATTTTCCATATTTCTTAATTTATTATTATTATTGTTTGATAAAAACTTTATAAATATTTTATTGTAATTAAGGACACAAGTGAGTTGTGCCATATTATTATTTAACGGCTTTTTCATCCGTTTTCCTTTTCTTCTCTTCTTCTTCCTTTTCTCTCGTCTCTGTTTCCACAAACTTCAATGCGAAAACATCCCCAAGAAAACCTACCAATATTCAAATCCCATTTAAAAAAGATTCATTCTTTCTCGCCATTCTGCATGCCATTGTTTTTTTTTGTTAGTCTCTTCTCTTGTTACTCACTCACCGTTTGTTTCTCAGGAAAATCATATTGGGAAGGAAACGTATTGTGAAACCTCGTATTTAAAATATATATATATATATATATATATATATATATATATATATATATTATATTTCAGGAAATTAAATATTAAATATTTAGTTTATAACTTATATATATATATATATATAATTATCTTGGTACGTGTTATATTTTCAGAAATTTATCTTATTAGTTATTAAAAATAGTAATATTTATATGTATTGTTGACAGCTTTATCTCTTGTTTCTTGCTAACCAAGTTCAATAGCCTAGTTGTTATCCAAAACATACTTTAGACTCCAAGTATCATTGTACCTAGATGAGTAAGCTCTATTTGAGCATGAGGTGTTGGCACTCCAGTAACAGCTATCTAAACTTGGAGCCAAACCTTATCAATTGCCATTCATTGGACCAATTGAAGGAAAGTAGTTGCCGCCTATGTAGTAGTATAAATAGGAACCCTATCCTATTATTATTTTCATGGCATGCGTAGTAGTACATGAAGATAGATATGGTTGTCTTGCCAATTTCTTTAAGGGCTCTCATTATCGAGGTGAGTGGTTTATGTTATGTGCTCTAAAAGTTCTTATTTTGTGATAAAATATGAAAACCATTAATTATCGTGGATTTGTTCTATTTACAACACTACTACAAAAAACGAAATAGACGACGGGGATCCACCGTCGTTGTAATACTTTGAAAACCGTCGTTAAATCGACCGTCATCTTTTTGGGTGTCAAATTACGACGGCATTTCACCGTCGTTGTTTTTAATAAAGACGCCGGTTTTTATCAAAACTGTCGTTGTTTAGAGGTAAAGATCGTTAATTATAGGAGGAAAGACGACGGTTTTATTAAAAAACTGTCGTGGATTGTTCGTAAAGATGACGGTTTTTATAAAAAACCGTCGTTAATTGTCTGTAAAGGCGACAGTTGTTTTATAAAAACCGTCGTTAATTATTTGTAAATACCATTATTTATTATAAAAACCGTCGTCTAATAAGTTTCCAAACTACTACATTTTAGTTCTTTTTGATTTCCTATGATGCTATAAAACGATTTTAACTAGAAAACCAACCATAATGCTTTATTAATGAATATATACACTAAAAAATAGTTTCTTTCATAAAACTTGAAGATTCAATAGTTATTACATAGTTAACCAATCTTTATTCTACAACAAACATACTTCCTACCAATTAAATATAAATATTCAATTGATACATATGGTAATTAAGTAGTACAATCTTTTCCTAACAAGACCTACGTACTCCTAATCCAAGCCTTCCTCATCCAAACATCCAAATGATGCACAACTGAAGTCTCTTCAATCATCCCTGTAAATAAATCAAAATGGCAGAAAGATAAGAAAAAAGCTAAGATTATAAACAAATAAAATTAAGTGGAAGAGAAATTTTACCATTGGACCATATTGCCATAGAAAACCTGTAAAATGAGCATAAAAAAGACCATCGAGAACCTGCAAAAGGAAAAATATATAAATAAAATGATGCTGAAAAGAGAAGGTAACAAATTTTCAACAAAAAAAAATCGTACGACTCACATAGAAAAAACCATAGAAAACCTGCAAAAGAAAAAGTTATAAATCTGCAAATACAAAAAGAAGAGTTAGAGCATGATCTCTCAAAAGAAGCACAACAATAATATACTTGGATAAGCTATTACCTTCACGTGTCATCAGAGAAGAAGAGCAATACATATGTTTGAAAGTTGTCAAGACCAGCAAGTTTTGCTCTCAAGTAAAATACCATAATGACGTTCAAAAAATCTGAAGAATAATTCAAACACACAAGGACTCGTGGTATAAAACAAATACACAAGGTATAAGCAATCAGTAAATCAGCAATTCAAGTCAATAACTGCAATTCTGCTCCTTTATTGGATATGCAAACAAACGTGTACAAAACTTAGAATCCTATAATTGCATGAAACAAAAACATTGCAAAGAAGAAGCCATAAAGCTTGAGATGTTCCAATGTAAATTTCAAAGAAGGAAAGAGGAAAGTATAATGCCTACCCATTTAAGATAATCACTGTGTCAAACACACCATGGCCTCGATGAACCATGTGATCATCTATTGGAATTACCATCAAGGCTGGATCAAGAGTAATTCCACCATAAGTGCTGGAATACATGGCTGGGTATGGTTGTTTTTCAACCTTGCTCCACTTCTCACGCAGCTTTTCAAGCAACTGGTTGATGACATAGTATAAGCTTAGAAAGTTCAGAATTAGTCCAAAAGAAATAAGGAGTAAAATTTTAGATTAGGCCATAAGAAGGATACTTAAGTAACAAGCCATTGATCTCACAACAGAAAATGACATGACTGCAGAAACCAAAGGTGCAAATTTAGTCACTACAACATGTGAGGAAGTGACAAATTCGTGAGCCTATCAAGTCAGTAAGGAAATTAGGGAACTACCTAAGAACTCTCTAAACCCAATACCTTCGATCACACACACACACACTAAAGATGATTTGAAACCAAGCTACAAAAAACTGTTCTAAGTCATTGTATGTGTTGTGAAAATGGACAAACACTTTCACTCACTCCCCTAATGATCTTGTTGTTGATGGACTTTGTGACACACACAAGGATGGATGAATCACACACACACACACTTGAAAAACCAACCAAGCACAAAGTGACACAAGAATTTATAGAGGTTCAACAATTGCCTACATCCTCTTGGTGATCCCCTTGAGAAATTCACTAACGAAAGAATAAGTTACAACTTTGGTTTACAAAGAAACCCCCTTACAACTCTATTCTCTCCCAAGCTCTCTTTTCTCTCTCACCCCTTGCTCAACACTTTGATGCACTTGTGAACACTCTCTCACACTTGGTGTTTCCCCCCTTTGGTGTCTAGACTCTCAAGACCCAACTCAGCTCCTCTTGAACTGATTGCCCTCTCTCTCTTCCTCCCTTGGTAAGTTCAAGCTCTTGGACACAATAGCTCCCAACTACTTGACCACTCCTTGAGATTAACCACCCACATGTTGTCTTGCATCTTCACTTTCTTTTGTAAGCAGACCTTTGGACTTAGTAGAGGGCTACAATTACTCCTTCATGTTCTTGCTTTCAGCTACCCATCTACATCAAAGTTAGACAAGCCAGAAAACAAGCCATAAAACATGCACCCTTTGTCCCCTTGTCTCCCACCTAGAAAACCCTTTGGTACAAGTCAACAAAGCAACATTCAATGGTGTTCCAGCTTCTAAGGCACGTTGCCAAACTTCCTAGAACCCATAAAACTCTTTGGAGGCACTTGGAGTTAGGTAGGGAACAAGCACATGTGAAAGGCACCTTGAAAAACGCATGGAAAAATGACACAGCACTGCTGGCGACCGGTCACCTACCGCGATCTCCAACTTCTTCTTCAGACCTCGAATATGCTTCGTAACGACCGGTCGCTTTTCCCTCGCAACCGTTGGCTTCCTCCTTCACTTGCATACTAAATGTGAGCCAATTTTACAACAGTATGCACAAAACATGTAGAGATTTGCCTTTTGTACAGCGCACACAATTATGACCAGATATTAGGAAACCATCTAAGCATTATAATCTCCAATCAGAATGATCTTCAAATTTAAGGTCATAACTGATTAACAAGGTTCACAACTTGGTGCAACCATCATGATTTACTGTCGAAATAATCTCAGTCACATGCAGGATCCTAGATTGAATATTGATTTATTATGTTCTCCTTCTACCCATAAATCAAAATACCTGACACTGACAGAAAGGTATTTACAGAAACATAACTTAATGAAGAATGGAAAACATGTTGCCCCAACTCATACATACAGCAATGCGAAAGCTTGTATTGTGACTAAATATAATATCATGTATAATAATAGAGTAAGATGAATTCAAAATTTTACAGCACAGTCTTATTCCGAGCAAACAAAAAAGTTAAGAAAAAAGAAAGAACGAAATCCATTCAACTCAGGACATGACTTCGACAAACCCAATTATGAATTAGTGTCAGCCAGCCTCAAAGAAAGTCACATTGCTACAGCTTCAGATATCAAAACAAAACAAAACAAAACAAAAATCTCAATCAACACCAGCAGAAAGGGGGAAAGGAAAAGATCAACAGATTTTGTGTAAAACCTAAGCAGATATGTGCTCTATGAAACAAAAATGGCAGGAAATAGAAAAGAATTATAAAAAAAAGGCAAAATAAACAGAAATAAATCGAAAATAGAAGCACATATACACTCACAACCGGATGTCGCCAGACTTGGACCCAATCACGACGGCTAACAGAATCGTTATCACGCCACGACGATCCAACCTGTAACCACCACCGATAAGCGTCGCCTGTAGATCTCTGAAATCGCACAAGCAAAAGTCAGATAAAGACCAAAACGAAACCTCAAATTTAACAGAGAACAGGTCGACGAAGAGAAGGGGAAGCTTGGAAGAGAAGAGACCAGTGGGCTCGAAAGAGGCCCCATGAAGGAGATCGCGAAGATCGTGATGTGCCCTCGTGAAGATGGCGACCTCAGTTACCTGGACGCAAGGGATATGATGACCTCAGTGAACTTGATGGCGAGATCTGTGACATGGATGGCGAGCTTGGTGACCAAGACGGCACGATGGAGATGGTGTTTCAGGGACGAGAAAAGGAGTTGAGAAAGAGAGGGTTTCTGAAAAGGTCATGAGAGAGACCATTTGAGAGAGAGAGCTGCGCGTGAAAATTGAAAACTAAACTGAAATTATTGTTCAGCGTGTTTTAAAACACGACAGTTTTTAGAAGGAACTATCGTAACTTTTGCTAGCTCCTTTTAAATCATGACGGCTTTAAATGGAACCGTCCTGATTTTTCGTGATTTTTAAAAACACGACGTTTTTTAATTTTACTGTCATTAAAGAGGCGCCGTGATTTTCCATTTTTGTAGTAGTGCAAATATCTCTCTATTTCAAGTCAAGCATGTCTAATTTAGTGCAATCTTTCACACTATATATATATTGATTGGAATATGAAGTATATATTATTCATGGAACATGAGAACTTCAATGTTGGAGTATTCGAGGGATAGATGTACCACACGGGGACATAGGGCAGTGAGGCCAATAGGGATCACGTGGTTGGTTACATGCTATGAAGGGTAATCGAGATATGAAGGGATGATGTGATATGATCTGGATTGGTGTATCTTTTCATGATATTTTCTAGAGTGTGTAAAACGGCATTGCTTGACTAGCATATTACATAATCTACTCACTGAGCGGTGGTTGCTCATCCCTCATCCTGTTTAATTTTTTTCAGATGAATTAGTGGGCAAGACAAGGACTAAACCAGTTGAGGCTGAATTAGATGAGAGTGATAGAGCTTTATTTATTAATTGTAAAGTTGTAAGATTTTGGGATCTATTTTTTTATAAGAAAAGTTTATTTTATGTTTCGGCTTTCTTTTTATTTTGTTTTATTTTTTATTTTACTCACTCATCAGGCACGAGATTTTCACTGACCCCCGGGTCCGAGGCATGACACGTATGTAAAGGAAAATGCTCTCTAATCAGCACCTTTTTTCTTCTCCTTCCCTTTAAAATAAGCAAATGGGAACAAATTTTTTGGTGTAGCCATGTGCACACAAAAAATTGATGTAATCTGTTTCCGCGGCATCATATACCAAACCAGGATATGGAGCCTTCATAGGGTTTAACTGGATAGCTCCGTATGCAAATTTGGCCTCAGAATTAAGTTTGGTACTCATGTGTTTAGCTGAAGGAAAAAAAATTGTTGGAATCATTTGTCATACAACCCCAATGAAGTCCCATGACCTTGTTGTGTGGAGCTGCTTCTTTCCGCTGGGGAAAACATAAACAATGAAGTCCCATGACCTTGTTGTGTTCACCAGCCATCTTTCATGCTTCTTCCGCTGGGGGAGAGCGACACTCGTTTGCTTTTGCCATCTTGAATCTCATCAATTTTGAATTAGACTATTCTTTTTAAAAAGAAAAACTATTGAATTAACTCATTTATTATTCAATATCTCAATTTTGAAATAGATTAATATTTAGAGATATTTAGTCCGATACCCATTTTTAGCACTAATAATATAGATAAACCTTACACCATTTAATTTCTATAAACAAACAAAAAAAAAACCCAAAAAATGATAGCTAACCCTGTTGAATTTTATTTTGATTATTAAATTACTTTGATGCCCTATTGAGTGTTTTGGGTTTTTATTTATTTATGAGGTTTTGGGGTTAGGTATGTTTTAAGAAATCAATGGCAGTTTTGTAATTTAAAAGAAGTTAAAAACATTTTTGTTATGTTGTAAATGTGCTTTTGGTGTGTTTCTAAAGTCCATTTCATATAGAGTTTTTTTTATATATAATTTGGGCTCCTATATTGGGTATAATAGTGAATCTCCCTAATATTTAAGTGTAAACAAGAACAACAAATGACCCACTAGTAGTGGTTTGGAGCAAATACTTCCTTTTAAGAAAGGTCCTAAGTTCAAGTCCCAGCATCCGTGTAGTATGTGTGAGTTTAATATGTTATCACCCCTCTCAATAGGAAATGTCCTAAAAGAACAAAAACAACAACAACAAGGGATGGAATTTGCATGGGATCACTCCAAACAAGTACAGTAAAATAAAAGATACATTTCAAGATACATCTCATCACTCATAATCGATATATATATATATATATATATATATATATATATATATATATTAAATATTAGAGAATGTGGCATTCGATCCTTAGTAGTGCAATTTGCTTTTTCTTATTCTTACATCAATACAGGATCACATGATCCATGCACCACTTAATATATAGCATAGACAACAATGGGGCTCCTGACTTGGAAAATGCCATCATCCCACACTAGAGAAGCAGAGACACTGGATTTGTGACGAATTGACCCTTTTATCGTGACTAGAAATGATAGCTTATGCCCGAGAGATGAGAACGATAGAATGCTTGGATTAACTTTGATTTCGAGTCCTTTTGTTGCACCGATCACTTTAGCTTTATATGTGGACCTTGGTGATCCAACATTTGTGGCTGTCCTATTGAAAACCCCACTGATGGAGTTTGGATTCGAGGAGGAAAGTGCAAAAGATGGATAATTCAAATTATCACTGAGTGCTCCGTAATTAGTTTTTGATGAGCAGCTACTCTTGTGCCCGGTAATAGTTTGCAATAATTTGGTACTATAGCCTTGTGCACACAAAAATTCTATGTAGTCCAGTTCAGTAGCATCATAAACCAAACCAGGATATGGAGCCCTAATAGGGTCTATTTGGCCAGCTCCGTATGCAAATTCAGCTTCAGGATTAAGATCGGGACTCAGGGGTTTAGCTGCAAAATCGTTACAAATAATCCAAGATATACGTGGTTAGGCCGTACTAAAATTGTACATAATTAAAATAACTCATAACGTTTATACACAGCCCTACCGGTGGTGATAAGAGCGGATTGGATAGCAGTAGGAGACCAATTGGGGTGAAATGATTTGACGTATGCAGCTACCCCCGTGGCATGTGGGCAAGCCATTGATGTCCCTGAGATTACATTGTATGATGCTACTCTGTCATCTATGGGATCATCTGAAGGAGGGGCAATTGGAGGCCATGCTGCCAAAATAGAAGCTCCCGGAGCAGCTATATCTGGCTGCAACATAACGAGGAGAAAAATTAAGGAGAGATGAAGTGCTGCAGCCTAGCTAGCAAATTATATATAAAATAAAACAGTCTTGAGTGTTCATCAAGTTCCAAGTAATTACGTCCGTACGTACCTTGAGAATGTTAGGAGTGACTGGATTAGGACCCCTTGAGGAGAAGGATGGCACATATGGGGACAGTGTGTCAATACCCTCAGTACTTTTAAAAATGGTTGCAGTTGGGTTCCTACAAATTAATCATTACAATATTCAAAATTTATTAACCTCATTCTGATCTAGCTTAAAAGTTACAAATAATATTTGTGTGTACCTTGTTGAGTTGATGTAATAGTAAATGCTGCTACCACCATCCAAACCAACGCAAGAGGCAGGTCTGGGAAGAGGGTCAAGCACATCTGCAACAGATCGGCCTTGCAAAATAACTCCAACTGCACCTGCAGAATAGGCCCCATCCCCATACTTCCCACCGCAAAGAACAATCTTGCCCTTCACCAAATTGTGGTCTAACGAGCCTGGTTTGCATTTCCTGTACGGTACCACCATATTAATTATTGCAACATATTATTATCGGACTGAAACTATATCCCATAAATATTACACAAGGTGTATAATTGTATTTACATAGATGTAGACTCGTCGTAGCCTGCTGTCCTATTGGGTGCGTCTCCCGCAAATATTAGAGGATAGAACTTGCCCTTAAGGTCAAATGTGTTTGGTACAATTCCCTACATACGCCAATGAAGCAAATTAATATATTAATTCAATTGCTTAAGTGAGGGCAGGTTCTATTAATTGTACCTCATAGATTTTTCGGTTACCCAATTGAACCTTGGTAACAAACTCCCGATCTATGGTGGTTGCAGCCACAGAAAGACACCATGGCGCAAAGACTGTGATGGTCTTGAGGTCTGGACCGTCGTTCCCAGCAGAAATGGAAGTCAGAATTCCTTTTCTTAAAGCGTGAAAGGCTCCAATGGTAACTGCTGTCCTGAAATAATCGTACCGAGACGTCGGTCCGACGGAGACAGATAGTATGTCGACACCATCCGCGATCGCATCATCAAATGCCGCTAGAACATCATCTTCACTACAACCATCCGACCAACATGCTTTGTACACCGCAATACGTGCTGATGGGACCCCTCCTCTTGCTTTCCCCGACCCCAAACCAAATAGGCTTGCTTTGCTAACTAAGTTTCCTGCCGCCGTTGATGCAGTGTGGGTTCCGTGGCCATCCGAGTCTCGTGGAGACTTGATGTGACCTTCAAGGAAGGGTTCACTATTGCGGTAATATCGTGCTCCAATGATTTTACTGTTTCAACCATAGCAACAATACGTCAATCAATTATCACATAAAACGGATAATTTTTACGTTTATTATCTACCAACATGATAGGTCTAGTATATTAGCCTTACTTGTTGCAAGTAAAATTGGATGATCCTTGGCATGTGCCTTTCCATTTTTTGGGTGGTGGACCGAACCCGGCATCACTGAAGCTGGCAGATTCCGGCCAAACTCCAGTGTCGATCACCCCAACGATGATATCGCTTTCAACAGTGCTTCTCTTCACGTTTTCATGAAACCCGATGAAGTTCCATGACCTTGTTGTGTGGAGCTTCTGCTTCCCACTAGGGAAAACAGACACCACACCAGCCATTCCTATATATATATATATACACACACACAAGCTTCCAGTAAGATATAAACTTATAATGGTCGGTACTTTTTATGCAAATTGGAAAGAAAGCTAGATCCACAACCAGCCATTTTCTGAGCTTCTTCCACTGTTAGCTTTGCAGCAAAGCCATTGAAGCTTCTCTTGTAGCTGTGCAGTAGGAGAGGTTCTTGTTCAATATTGCTGAACATAAACATAAACGTTAACTCAAGTTAGGAATTATATAGGGACTAGCCATAGTTTACTAAATTGCAAATCATATCCATGTAATGTTAATTAGTTATATAATTGTCACCAATTACTCATCTAGAAAACTCGTTAATCCTAACAAAAAAAGGCAGTAAACTTATATTATATATGTGATAATTAACCTGCTGCCAACTACGTTTTGAATCATGTTTACATGAAGAGGCAATGTGGTAGTGGTGGGAAAGTCGAGCTTTGGCTTGTCCCCCATGTACACAATATAAACCTGCAGTTAATATAATCATAATTAACGTTATTAAGGGCCTGTTTGATAACTATTTCAACTTTAGCTTTTAGTTTTTATTTTTTGTGCTAGATTATAGAGGAAAATGAGATTGAGAATGGGAGTGAGGATGAGATTGAGAGAGAGGATGAGAGGGGAGGATGAGAGGGAGGAGTAACAAAAGTGAAAACAATTTGAAATAGATTTCAGTTTATAGGTTTTTTTTTCTTCACTTTTATTACTCTTCCCTCCCATCCTCTCATCTCAGCTTCCCTCTCAATCTCATCTCCACTCTCATTCTCACTTCCATTCTCCCTCTTTTTCCTCTATACTTTGGCACAAAAAATAAAAAATAAAAAATAAAAAATAAAAACTAAAATTGAAATGGTTATCAAATGGACCAAAAGTATATAGATGCCAGTTTTAAACTAAAATGGTGTGTATATATATAGAGGAGAATTGCATGCCTTTCTGGTATCTACTAGAAGAGTACATGTGAGGCTGAGAACGAGAAACCACACTACAAGGAAAAACTCTTTTCGCGACCATGGAGCTAAATCCATTGCGGGGGTCTCACTAGAAAACCTAGAAAACGTACTACTTGGAAATGCTGGGGCAAGCTCATTCAAGAACATCATGTATTTATACTAGGAAGTAGCCATGTGTTTCACATGTTTGCTTCGATCCTAGCAGTGCATTACAAATCTAATGAATCTGTACATTTGATCTCACCCTTATCCAAAAGTGCACTACTTTTGTTCACGCCTTTTGAATTTGTCTTGTACAGTTAAGATTAAAAGGAAAGCAAAAGGACAAGCGCGCATTAAGAACCGGTAGAGGATCCGAATCCGAATCCGAATCCAAAATTTTGTGATCAAAGTCTTCCATATGCACTCACATCATATCTTCTTTACCTTAACTATACCACTTCTTTAATGTTGGATTCCATATTTGAAGCTCCTGACTTTACTCAAATACTAAAGATTGATTGCATTTGGCACAGCATAAAGCGAAAAAGCATTTCACATGTTTGCTTCGATCCTAGTCGTGTATTACAAATCTAACATTTGATCTCATGCTCTTTCAAAAATGAACTACTCACTTTTTTGTTCACACAGTTTTGAATGTGTGATCCACGATTAAGATTAAAAGACAAATAGATGAAAACATATTAAGAATTTACGTTAAGAAATCAGAATCTGTAATTATGTATTTCATTCTAAATTTAGTAAGCTTTTGATCATGCTCTTCCATGCACTCACCATCATCTTCCTTGACCATAACACGTTTTAGTGGCTGTCTGAAAAGCACTTCTTCAAAAGTGTTAGAGGCTGTTAACTTTGGATTCGGATCTTGCTTGGATTTTCTTTGCCATGATCTGCTTGATTTTTGCTCTTCACGTGCCACCTCATTTAAATTTCATCCAAGGAGCTTGAGAGTTGACACATCACTAATTTTTTATTAGAAGAAAAAAAAATTATGCATAAAACTTAAAATGAAAAAGTAAATAAATAAACTAAAACCCTAAACCGGGTAACGTTACCTATCTTTTGCAGCCTCTCTCTTCTTTTTTCTTCTTCATGTTTTTTTCTTTTCATTTTTTGCTTTTCAATGTCTTCTTTCTGCCCAATAACTTATTATACCCCTTCGATTATATATATTTCTTTTTTTTTTATATTAAACTAATTCCCTAAAGTAGTTGTAAGATTGGATTTTGAGGATTATTGGCAAGAATTTATTATGATATGGGATGAAAATAGACTGTGAGGTGGTGTTTACATGGAGACGATTCCCTCTGGTTGTAAGATTGGATTTTTCTTCTTCTTGTTACTAAGAGACTTGGTTGGTTCCCTCTGTTTATTCTTCTCTCGTCTTATGGCTTGCTTGCTGCCTTTGTTCTTGTCGGTGGTTGTATTATCTTTGTCTTTCAATGAAGTTTCACTTATTAACAAACAAACAAAACCATATTTTGCTGAAATGGGAGATGATTCTTGTGGAGCCCTGAAAAGAAGAGGGGAAGTTGCAGGCTTGACGGTGAACTCTTTAGGGTTAGTAATTATTGTTAATTATTAAGTGTGAGACAATTATTTTTGTTCATTTTTTTCAATGTGATGTGTCAACTCTCAAATCTTTGGATGAAATTTAAATGAGCTGGCTTGTGGAGAATAAAAGTTAAGCAGATCTTGGTATAGAAAAAACAACCATTTATTTAAAATGTTTTTGGGATATTTGACTATTTGTTAAAGTACTTTTAGTAGAAACTTATTTTCCCTTAGTCATTCATATGATCATTATAGAATATATATACAAGTCTGTAGAGAACAATCTACAGTTACAGCAAGCCATTATCATAAACATAAATATGGAGTTATGGCCTAATAACAACGTAACTGATAACTGAACATTTGCTATCATTAGTAGGATTAACTATTGTAACTGAAATACTATTGTAACTCCCTAATACTCCCATGCCAACGCGCACATCATAACAAGATTTGAATAAAGAAACTACATGGTGATGGAGATGGCGACAGCTGTCGGTTGTAGTAGTCTAGTAAGGGATAACCGCAAAAGAAGAACTCCAATCTCCAGAGTTGCAACAGCGGCATGAGAGAAACAAAGTAAACATAACGCCCATCGAATGTCAACAGGTGAAGGAGCGCATGGGCTCATGGAATGAAGGAATAAAATGACGAGTTGACATACAAGTCAAATGTACCTAGGAAACACAACTCTTGGTATTGAGAAACATAACTCTACCTAGGAATCACCCTCTAGGTAGGATAAAGAGAAATAGCAATGTGGTAAAGAGGAATGAGAAAGAAAAATAATTCAGACAAGTGCATTTTTTTAAATTTTACAAATATAATAAAGATGAGGAATGGAAACAAAAGAAAATTCATCACATGAAAAGCAGAAAGGGATGTGTGCAAAGAGAGTAGAAGGAGTATTTGAAGGGAATAAAGGGATTAAGAGAGGGTGCGGCAAGTTTGACATAAAGGGATACGAAGTTTGACATAAAGGGATATGAGGTGAATCCAACTTGGGACACAGAGAAAAGAAAAAGAAAGCACGGGCAAATTTGAATTTTAAAGCACCATATATAGAAACAATAAAATAAGATATGGGGAAGAAAACGACAATGGGACAGAGAAGTAATAAAGAAAAGATCATAACAAGAGCATAGATACCATAAAGGTTGTTGAGGTTCACCTCAAAACCAATGGACTATGGGGGAGTAGCCCAACTCCTTATAAACCCAGGCTATGTCTCTTAACTTTTTAATATGAGACAAATTCTATCAATATGCCCCCGCATCTGCATGTTTGGCGAACTTTGAAGCCTAACATGTGGAGAACACATATTGAGTGACGTGAAAGCAGTGGTGGCTGTAGGGCCCAACACGTGAAGCCTTACTCTGATACAATGTAGAAACTAATTTTCCCTTAGTCATTCAAATGATCATTATACAATGTATATATAAGTATGTAGAGAACAACTGACCACTGACCACTGACCATTTTCTATCATTAGTAGGATTAACTACTGTAACTAAAATACTATTGTAACTCCCTAATACTTTCATCCTTTATGTAGCTAAAAATTTAGTTTTCCAAAAAGAAAATTTAAGCTTGACTTACGTGGACATTAATTGACTTAAGGCTTATTTACCGTAGTATTCCTCGAAACTTTGGCATTTTATTTCCAGAAACTTTGGTCACTAGGTCAAAAATAATTTTTGATCACCATGATTTAAAATAAATAATTTCGGGAAACAAAATTGGTCACTTTAACTTTAACTTTCTACGACATTGTCGAGTGTTAATTGGTCCACCACAATGATAATGGACTCACTAGTGCTTCTCAACTCAACGACACCACTACGAAAAAGCAAAAGCACAGACACTCAAGAGTACTCTCCTATCCCATTGAGGTATTGGATTGGAATTGTCTATGGCTATTGGCCCCTATTGTATATATCAACTTTCCCATCACGAACACAAAACACAAAGACAAAGGTATCAAAAACAAGTCCCCATGCGGATAAGAAGAAGATACGAATAATATATATATGTAGCAGAGTCATTTTACCAGCATCTACATATATATAATTTTCAGCCAACACACGATTTTAAAAACATTCTTCAGAATCGTTGCACCAAATCATTGCAGTAATATATCGTATTTCAGAATTTTTCAAACACTTCTACGCTAGCTTTTCGTTGATATTGTTGGACACTGTTTCAGGGAAACCACGGAAGTCGCCATGACCTTGTTGTGTTGTGTGGAGATGGAGCTGCTTCTTTCCGCTGAAGCAGGGAAAACAGACACAGTACACCTTCCTTGCACTCCACCCATTCATTGAAGGAAACTTCTCCTGTCTTGTAGCTCTGCACCAGCACTGCAGTGATTCTTAACCTCTCAATGGGGACCAACTCCAAAATTAAGCTAATTGATCACCAAATGTAATTCAAAAGAAAAGGAAAAGAAAAAGCACAATGAAGTTGTAGCTGAAGTAAGTTTTTCAGTACAAAAGATTTGGGGGAGAAGGGGTTTATACAAATATTCATTGGATGCACTTGGGGGTTTTGAACCACAGCTGTAGTAGCTCAAGTAGTTAAAAACAGTTTACCCTTACATTTGAGACATTTAAGAAGAAAAAAAAAACACTAGCAGCATAAGTAACTTCATGCATGTCAATGTGACATGATACAAAATACACTAAATTTGGGCTTCTAAGTATGAGTTTAAGGCTTAGTTTGGTATTGCTGTGCTTTTTAAAAAAACTGCTTCTGCTGTGCTGTGAAAATAAACAGCTGTGAAGTGAAGCAGCAAAGTGTTTGGTAATCTATATTTGTAAAAGTGCTGTGAGTATAAAAAGCAGTCTTATAATGTTTGGTAAACTTTTTTATAGAAGTGCTGTGAGAGTGTATAATGACAATAAAGGGCACCATGATGAATTTTTTTTAAAAACCTAAAATTATCATAAGAAATAAAAAATGTATACTTTTTTCTCCCTTTTGTTTCCTCCTTTCTTCTTCCTTTCCAGGCCCCATTCCCTTTTTTTTTCTTTCTCCCTCGTCTGCTTTCTCTTTTCTTCTTCCTTCAGGGGCCCCAATTTTTTTTTTCCTCTCCCTCTTCTCTCCTTCCTCCTTTCTTCTTCCTCTGTTTTTTTCTTTCGTCATCTTCCTCATCCAAAATCTTCAAGACAAAACTTGTTTTTGTTGTGATTTCATACAAATTCTTGTTATAAAGACACCCGTCCCAGTTTTTTTCTTTTCTTCCTCTTTTCCTCTTCCTTCCCAGGCCCCCCATCTCTCAACCTTTTTACCTTTCCTCTTCTCCTCCTTTCTCTTTTCTTCTTCCTTCCAAGACTTCTTCCCTTCCCATGTTTTTTTTTTATTTCTTCCTCTTTACTTCTACCTTCCCAGCAACCCCCGCCCTCTTTTTTTTTAATTTTATAAATTTCTTCGTCTTTTCTTCTACATGCCCACCTCTTGGGGATTTGATTTTCTTTTGCTGATTGAGATAATTGGTTGGTAATCTGGGTGTTGAATTTTTTGTTGCCGTAAAGATAATTGGTTGGTAATCTGGGTGCTGAAGGAGATCTTCTAGGTTTGTAAAATAGGAAGCTGGGTTGGTGGGGTTTTGGGTTGAGTTGGTAGCTTTGAGGGATTGAGGAAGGGAAAAAGTTGCAGAGAGAGGATGATATTCTGGGTCTGTAAAATAGGAAGCTGGGTTGGTGGGGTATTGGGTTGAGTTGGTAGCTTTGAGGGATTGAGGAAGGGAAAAAGTTGCAGAGAGAGGATGATATTCTGGGTCTGTAAAATAGGGAGGTGGGTTGGTGAGGTTTTGGGTTGAGATGGTAGCTTTGACGGATTGAGGAAGGGGAGCAAGTTGCAGAGAGAGGAGAGGATGAGGCGAGCAATCCAGAAAATAAAAAAGGAACGACACTTGGGAGGTTCGAACTCGGGATGATGAGGATATAACATGTAATTGTGTGAAACAAATAAGGGCAATATGGGCAATTTGAAATTTTCATTTAAACCTCCGCATGCTTCTCCTCGCAGCAGTTTTCAGAAGCAGCTCCCCACCTGCTTCTGTTTTTCAGCTTTGAATGACAGCAACTTATTAAATAAGCAGCTTATTTTTGTTTTACCAAACACCCAAATCTCCAAAACTTTTTTTTAAAGCTGCTTATTTTTTAAGTTAAGCAATACCAAACTAAGCCTAAGAATGGGCTTAATCTTATTGCATGTGATAGTTGTACCCAAGCAAAATCAGAAAATTTGGACCCAAAAAGAAAACATCTGAAAAAAATGCCATGATCTAGAACTATTGCATTGCATTGCACACCTCAATATTTTATGCCAAGGTATCCTAAAATTGTAGAGGTTTTTATTTTTCATATTTCTTAATTTATTATTATTATTATTTTATAAAATCTTTATAAATATTTTATTGTAATTAAGGATACAAGTGTGTTGTGCCATATTATTATTTAACGGATTTTTCAACCGTCTACCAGAAGAACCACATTACTAAAATTTCAAAAGAATTGAATACTTAGTTTTTAATATTGAAAATATGAGTAAAGGTTTATGATACTAAACTAAAATTTATCTAAAAATAAAGGGTTTTTAACTGTAGACGTCCTTGAACTTTACCTCGAGTTGCAATTGGGTCCCTTGTAACACCCCTGGCCTAATTTAATTGTTTTGTTCAAATTATGTAATTGTGAAATTACAATTTTTCTCTCGGGATGTAGGGTCACTTTGGTCACTTTTTGGATTCGGAATGATTTTGGGGAAATGAGTGGCACCATTGCATAGAGCTCGTTGATACGAGTTTGTAGACATGTGGCACGCCCAATTCCGAGTTGTAACGAAGGAGGAAAGGTCTGAAAACGAAAAGGACGCAAAGGAAATTTTCAAATTTTTAAATTTTGTTTTCTTTATCTCCTTCTTCCTCCCACTCCCTTCGCAAGAAATAGCCCCTTTGTTACTATTCACCCGCCTGGTTTTTGGGCCACCATGGTCATGTCCTGCCACCAAATTCGGCGGGACCGGTACCAGTACCAAAACGTCAAGTTCGACTTCCTCTTCCTGCCTCACCCCTCTGCTGCCGCCACCGCTGTCTCTAGTCGTTGGAAAAAGCAGAAAACGGTCCGATTTTTACGTAAAGTTTACAACGTTCGTTCCTGTGATTCCGACCACCAATTTCTTCGATCTATGTATGCTTTCTCATCCTCTCAAAGTGTTCTAGTTGTTGGTTGGGTTGTTTAGTATTAATTTATGTGTTTTGAAACAAATTTTAGCGATTAAAGATTTGGCCAGTTTCAGCTCGCATTTCCGGCCACCTCCGGTCATTTTCCAATTGCCGGAATCGCTTTGGACACCCACGCCCTGCCGGCACGTGGGCCATTTAGTGGCTGACCTATGGGTCCTAAAATGATCCCCATATTGTCCCGATATGCTCATATTTGAATTTGGTTATCGTTTGATCGTCGATCGGATATTGCACATTAGGCGTTATCGGGGTTTGATATGTTCAGATTGTTGGATCGACTCCAATTTAAAATATGTTGATCTAGGCATCTCTAGGATCGTGTAGGAATTCACGAATCGTGAATTGGAGTCCCGGATACTCCGATTCAATGACTTAAAGTTGCGTTAAATGTTAACCGTCCGATCTCGAGCAATCCAACCGTTCGATTCGAACCAAACTTACAGGACTAGAATAGTAGACCTTATTGAACCCGTAGGAACTTTCTAATCGGAAATCGGAGGTCATGGACCCAACGGGCCTAGTTGACCAAGTTTGGGCAACTTGACCTCTCGGTTGACCGTGAGTCTTCCGAGGTAGTTTCACGAGGAGTACTAGAACGACCTTATCAACGCATCTTGACCGTTATTTGAGTTATGTTGACTATGTTGGGATTTTGAGATGGTTTATAATATCGTATGAATTCTTGGATTATTAGTTTGATAATTGAAGTTGTGGAATGGTTGAGTATGAGATATTTGATCGATGGGTTATGAAAACGAGTCTTGGGTCTCGGCTATGACTATTAGTAAATAAATGGATGTATGTTTTTAAGTGTACTTCATTTTTCTAATATGGAATTTCTTGCATAATGAGTTTTGGGATTGAAAATTTATTTAATATGGTGAATGAGGATATGGGATCTCTAAAGGTTATTATTTATCATTAATTAATATTATTATGATTATTATTAAAGTATACGGTTTGGGTGATATTGGGTTATTTACGAAAGTCTATTGTTTTAATTATGGAATATAGTATTTTATGGAAGATAAGTGTAAACAAGTTTTGATTACTATTTGAATTATTTTGGGGGTTTATGGAATATAGACTTGAGAGTTTATTTTCTATACTAGGAATAAATATTTGGAAAAATTGGATTAAGGAAGGGAATATTATCTTGATAATATATATATATAGGAGGTTATAAAAACGGGCTATTGGTTCGGTCTCGGCCTGTTTCCTGTGACACGAGACTTCTCGTTTATATTTTGTTATTATTAATATTATTATCATTATTATTATTATTATTATTATTACTATTATTATTAGTGCCATTAATATTATTTATAAAGGATTATGTGACTTGTGTAAGATACGGTGTTTTGGATTTTATTATCTTGTCTTAGGGGATTTTCAGAGAGTGTTTATTCCTAAGTTTTTTAGTAGTGTTTTGAATATTAATAAAATCAAAATGGTTTACTTAGGTTTGGAAATGGGTATTACAGTTAATGAGGCTTATAATTAATTTGAATATGGATTATATGTGTTGAGGAATTGTTATTCACTCTATGATGAAGTAATTGGGCAAAAGATTTATATGAGTTAAGATATCTTGTGATGGTGATGTGAATATGTGTGTGTATATATATATATATATAGTATGTCGCGCAACTATACTATACTTAAAAATAAAAAAATTGTATCGCCGCGCGGCTATACTATTTAAATGTTCGAATATATTTAAAACGCATAGCCGTGCCGCTACTCTTAAAACTAAAAAATAAAAATATTCTAGTCTCGCGGCTATACTATTTTTAAAAATAAAACAATAGTATAGCCGCCCGGCTATACTTAAAATTAAAAATAAATAAATAAAATTAGTAAATTAGTATAGTCGCCGGGCTATACTATTAAATGTCGAATATATTGAAAACGCATAGGGCGCTACACTTAAAAATAAAAATGAAAATAGTATCGCCGATCGGCTATACTATACTTTAAAATAAAAATAAAACAATCGTATAGCCGCGCGGCCGTATGTAAAAATAAAAATTAAAAATTAGTATAGCCGCTCGGCTACACTATTTAAATATTCGAATATATTTGAAACGCATAGCCGGCCGAGTCCGGTTTACCTGTTACCAAAGTTCCTGTGCCCCCTTGTTTACCTGCTAGTTTTGTGACATGTGGCAAGCCACTTAACACCACTTAACTCTGTTAACTCTATGTTAACTCTTTTTGCTTCTTTTTACTATTTTTTGTTGTTGCTTTTTCTCCCTGTTCTGCCCCTTTCTCTCTGGTTTCCCTCTCCCCCTCTCTCCTTCGTCTCCCCTCCTCTCCTTCCTTTTTTGTATCTCTTTTCCAGGCCATGGAAGACCATCTTTCGAGCATTGAGTTGGTAGAGCCTCTTAACACAAACAATTAGGATAATAAACATAAGTTTTATGGTTCTCCAAAATGTGGAATGTTGTAAACATAAACCAGAAACTCAGAAAGAAGAGAAATATTACTAACCGTAAATTGCCCCTCTAATGTGGTGATTAATAGTTCCACAAATTCATCGTAAGTGTACTGCTGACCATCAGCTAAAAAGGGTTGCAAGTAATTGTTGACATAATCATTGCTGCCTGAAAAATGAATAGAAAACAGTAAAGAAATTGAGGAAATGTTACAATATCCCCTGAAGAAAATGAGTTGTTTTCATGCAAAAGATATTTCATTTGGGTCATTTGTGCATTAACAGAGTACCAATTCCAATCAAGTAGACGGCTTCACTGCAAACCTTGGCTGCAGCCTCTCCCCCAATCTTAGCCTTGATGGCTTCCTTTGTCTTGTTGAAATTTTGTATTTGATCATCAAAGGACAATCTCTGAATCAGTGGTAGAACCAAAAAAAAAAACTCAATATTTTGCAAAACTCCAGGGTCATAATCTGATAAACAAAAGAAAATTAATATTTTGAAAGAAATGTCCTTACAAAATAGAGTCCAGTGTCATTGAGAATTCCTACCTACGCCACCAGATGCATAATTTACCTTGTAAAAGAGAACAAAAAAGGAAGGAGAGGAGGGGAGACGAAGGAGAGAGGGGGAGAGGGAAACCAGAGAGAAAGGGGCAGAACAGGGAGAAAAAGCAAAAAACAAAACAATAAAAAGAAGCAAAAAGAGTTAACATAGTTAAGTGGTGTTAAGTGGCTTGCCACATGTCACGGAACTAGCAGGGAAACAGGGGGGCACAAGAACTTTGGTAACAGGTAAACCGGACTCTAGCCGGCCGGCTTTACTTAAAAATAAAAGTTAAAAACAGTACAGCCGCGCGGCTATATGTTTTTTTTTACATGTTTTTTTCCTTACTTCAAAGATAATCTGATTCGTGCATCATTTGGCCTTTCTTGAGATGAAGTTGGTTCTATATGAAGGAAAATAAGATTGTTTCATAAAAATAATAGACTAGTTTAAAGGATTGTTGTGGCTTTACTCATTAAGTAATACTAAGAATAATTTATAAAACGTAATAATCTTTCAATTTGATTCAAGAAGTTGACAAGAAAATTTGAATGGTGGAAAAAAAAAATGTCCAACCGAACTATATATTTAATTAGTTGAGGCTTAAACTAAGCAGTTAGGTCTCGTTTGATGACTAGTATTGGATTGGACTAGATAACTCCTTATATTTAAAGCATATGTTTAAGGAACTATTGGAAGTTTGAATGAAGTTCACGGACTTTTGTCCCACATTGGTAGAATGAAGAAAAATTGAAGTCTTTATTAGTGTGGTAATCCCACACTTGATAATTGGAAGTTGGGCGTAGTAGAAGCCAATTGGGCTTCAAATTCGATTTGGGCATTATATGTTATATATATAATATTTAATTATCAAAAGAATGGGCCTTGAGCCTTGGGGTGCTTGGGCACTTCAGATTTAAATTGTAGAAGATGGATTACTCATGAAGAAAACTTATCCCATCTAAACTAGCAAAACTAAATTGACATATAAATCTAATAAATGCATCCTCCACCTATAGAGCATAAGCGTCCTCTAATTCTCAAGAACAATACAATTACATAAAATAAATGGTGCCTCCATTCCAAGGCGAATTGTACTAAACCAATACCAATATGAAGAATAGTATTTGAAATTGCTTACCAACACCAATATGGCATAACCAAAGCATGTTGAAGCAAAAACTCTCTTTGCTGTGGAAGGAAAAAAATCGAAGCGTAATTAGAATACGTGCGGACCTCCTCACTGGCAAGGAGCCATCGTGCTTGTTCTCCATCTTTCTCCATTTTCCTTCGTTCCTCTGAGGCCTAAATTCATCAGCATCAAAAAAACCAAATAAAAACAATGAAAACTGGAGAAAAGTAAAACTGGAGAAAAGTAGAGGTTCAAAGTCACCATCGTCTTCTCTTATGGTGTGTTTACTAATCAGGAATTAGAATTCTCATAAGGAATTGAATTCCACCTATGGAGGATTCATGTGTTTACTTCACATCAAGGAATTAAAAAGTATGTGGGGCCCACGCAAAATTAGGAATTGAATTCATGATTTTGGAGGAATTCAATTATTGGATGGGAGGTGGTATTCTAATTCCTGGAGAACTAACCTATTAGGTATTCATCTTTTTTGCCCATTATATCCTGACACAATTTTAAAATTTTCAAAATTGCCATTTACTTTGACCCAACAATGAGGATATTTTAGTAATTAGCACCACTCTTACCCCAATTCCATATGGTTTAGTAAACAACTTGAATAGGAATCCGGAATCTAATTCTCCTCAATTTAATTCATCCTTAATTCAATTCCTCCAAAGAGGCCTTATCTTAGAACCCTTTCACCCCGTTCACCTTCCTGGCTTGGGTTTCATATCACAGTGTTAGTATGAAAAGTGTATTGTCATTTCCTAGACTCTAGCATAGGTTGAAAATTAGTTTGTGAAGAATTGTTACTGGACGTTTTGGCTCAACTCTTTCAACCACATACTTCCGAGGTATGACTTGACCATATGAGAAACTTGACAATAGGTAAATCATGACATAATCATGCATTCATTATAGGACTCCTAGTTGGAATTATTTTCACACAAGCATTTTTATGTTAATCCTATTTTTAATAGGATTAGTTTTTATCTCTTGATATTATTTTCTACTTGATTTGTCTAATTAAATTATTTAGGTAGATATTGTTTTAGAAGATTGGCCGTAGTGGAAAGTCATTAGGTTTCCTCACATCTTGCATTAGTTGGTGTTATCACATAGCATGTAAATGGAATTAGAATTCATATTGATAATCGAATAAATAGTTGGTTGTTGTTTAAATAGACGTCTGAAAGAAGAGACCTTTTTGCATGATGTTTAAGTGTCCTAGTTGAATTGGCTTTGGGTATCTTTGTTGCAAAGGGAGTGTGGTCACGTGGGTTTCTCTCCAGTGAGAGAAACCTGCATGGTATAAAACCTTTGTTGTTTTCTTTCATCAGTGGCTTTTCATGTTTTAATTTTTAGAGCATATTGAATCTGTTTGTGAAGCAGCTGCTGTGTTTATTTTCTCCAATAAATCATCAAGTGCTCCTTTGTGCTTGGTGACTTATTCAATCCTTTCATCATTCATAATTGCATACATATGCATGTCGGTGACTCATATGGTTGAGTGCACCAAAATCGTTGTGGCGTTTATCCTCCGGTGAGCTTGAAGCAATCGTGACTAGTATTGCGTTCAACATAAGGAGTGTCGAAGATCATCCCGTGACAGAAGTTGAGTTACGAAGAAGTCGGTAAACATTATCTAGAATGTGTTTAGGATAAGTGTGTGAGTACTTCTTGTAATCATCGTTCTATAGTGGATTTGTGTTGGACTGAGGAGTCCCGTGGATTTTCCCCAGAGTTGGGGTTTTACCACGTAAAATAATTCTCTACGTGTTTCTCTATTTTATGTTCAGCACGTTTCATGAGTGATAAGCCATATCAATCATGCTACCAAAGTTTATTTTCTGTTTATTGATTATAATATTAAATTGGCCTATTCACCCCCCTCTAGGCATTTTTTAGTCATCCTATAGGTATTTTCACACAGTCATGGCCAAAAGAGATGTTCTCACCTACCAACTGCTCCACATAACCAAGTCAGCAGGGGTTGCAATATCCACAATATATAGCATATACATATATGTTTATAATAATAGTAGAAATATAGCAATAGTAGTCTTTGTCATCAGTTTAAGACAATCTATAAGTTATGGCAAGTTTAAATCTCAATTATATATGAAGAGCCAACAATACACATGTACAAAATGTCTGGGCATTTCCTTGAATGCAGTAATGTATTTGGATGAAACTATTTTTTATTCTTACAAAAATGCATTGCAGCAAACATAAACAAATTGGAAAAAAAATAAAAACAACTAACTTCCGACAACAAACTCAGTAAAGAAATAACCTGAGAACCAAACAACAAACTCAATAAAGAAATAACGTAATAAAAAAATACATAACACTTTAAAAATTCGCGATGAAAGAATAACAAAACCCATCATTTCATAAAATGAACGACCAAAGAAACAAATATGAGACTTGTTGCAACATCTCTCTGTTTTCTCTTCAAAGTATTCTCTGCAAAAGAGTGAAGAACAAAAAACGCCACCATGTCATTTGAATTCGTAGAACAAAACCAAATGCATTTATCAAACACATACCATGCGAGTTAACCATGCGAGTAAACACCTACCCTTTTCTTGGAGTTGCAGAAACTGTTGTTCTTGATAACCAATGAAAATGGGGAAATAATAATAGAGAATCCAAATATAAGTTGAATAACAAAACAAAGATGAATTTCTCTTTTGGCTTAACAATACAAACAAAACTTCACCACAAAATTCATCACAAAGCAACAATTAAAACCTTATAAATTAAAGCGAATGAGAATAGTGAAATTGAGAATAAATAAATCTAATGTGTCTCTTACTTGAGTATCTTGTGGCTTTGCTTCGATTGATCCAAAAAAAAAAAGAAGAGAAGAATGAATGGAAGAGAAGAGCGATGGGAAGGGAGCAGAGGGCGTGAATACTTGAAGAGCAAAACTGAAGCGTGAGCTAGCAGAAGTCAAGAGCGTGAAATTAGATGAGGGTATTATTAGAATTAGGAAAGTTTCATTAAACACCTAGCGTCTCCTCAATTTGATTTCTGCATAATCAGAAAATGAAAGTCCACACCTGCTTTCCCTTATAACTTTCTCTTAATAGCTGACCTGCCTCGTCAACAATAGTTTGGGGTTAATTATTGTTTTATTGTTAGTTAGCTGTCATTGAGTTGCTATAAATAGCACTCCCTCTTGTAATCACATTCATTACGAATAGAATCTAATTCTACTTCATCTCTCTCTGATCTTTCTGAAATTGGCACTTAGGTGACGAGGGGTAAATTAAATGACACTCAAACAAAAACACAACAAACTTCACACTTTAGACCTTGACCAATACTCTTATGACTAGTCAACTGTCAGACATGAATAATCACAACCAAGAACATACACAGAGCATATCAATATGTACCTGCAAGCCTAGAGAATTACTAGTGACAACCTAGGCACTCAGAAGGACCCGTCAATCTAGGCATCCCCTGTGCTAGCAACAACTATGGTGAAAGTATGTGAAAGCATCATAATCAAGTAAGCATCAAACAGCAGAAAAAGATGACTAGTCAACTGCAAGAACACGAACCCAGAAATACATGTGATGACTAGTCAACTGTCAAGAACACAAACCTAGAACATTCAGATATGCAAACCAGAAATTTGTTCACCCAGAAACCCACCATTGGGAAAAACTGGGGGTCATCAACCGACCAGGCAATCCACTAAGTAGAAAAAGATTCTTACAAAGGAACACAAGCAAGCTCAAGAAAAACCTAGATCTATTTAGGAGGATGAGCTATACCTCCTTTGTGCAATCTTCTTCTCCAACTTAGCAAAGCTTCAAGCTAAGTTCTTCATGGCAATGACAGCTCCTTCTCCAGCTCTTTCATCCCATGACACTAGCTTGCAAGCTCTAACTCGGACTGAAACCAAAATTTGGACTCAAAGGAGAATGACCAATTTCTTCAAGAAACCATACTCTTGAAGAAATCAATCTTGAATCTGACCTAGATATAAATGAGAGAGTGTTTTAATTAGCTAGATGCAGATTTTCATTTTTCAAATGCAGTTTTCAAAAAGAAACAATTTGGAAAACTCAAAGATGAAAAATATGAAGGTGGCTCTTGAGGAAGAAGCGATAGTTTCCAAGGAAACTTTCCAAAACTTGCATACAAAAGTGACAGCTGCCAAATGAAGAATTGGTTTCCTTTTACACCAAAATTCCTAGGTTAGAATCGTACAATGGCAGCTGAGAATTTTGCAGAATAGGACAAAAACCTATGGGTAGGATCCAGCTGGAATAGTGAGCTGGAAATCCTCCTAAGGCAGAGGTTGACTAGTCATACGAAGGAAGGATGACTAGTCATAATTTCTAGAAGTTAGAAAATGCAATGTAATGCAAATGCAAAAATTACCTTTTGGCAAACCCATTGTTGTCCATCATAATGTAGCCAATTAAGCACACCTAGAGATGTAATTCTTAATGTAGACTAGAGCTTGAGAAAATACAATGATTGTCCTATTGCAAAATTGTCAAGGGAAGCCAAAAGAAATACTCAAAATGCATACATTAACACTTTCTTCTCTCATTTCTCTCACTCTCAAATTCTAGCTTTCTTAGCTCTGCAATGCTCTCTCATGGATTCTAACATGGCATTAGAGCCATGAGGTTGACATGTTCTTCTTCTTTCAGCTCTCGTTCGCTCCCTCCTCCGCTGCTTCGTCAAATGGGCCGAATTAAGAATCTTTGATTCATTATCTCCGATTCTCTCTTCGCTTCGCCAGCTAAGTTCTTTTCTTTGAGACTCTTATTTTCTACGATCGCTCGGTTCATTAATTTATGTGACAGCTTGATTCTTGAAGTTTCTGGGGCACACTTTGAAATCCTAATTTTTGCATTACTTTGAGATTGTTCTCTCTCTGTATCGACATTGTGTCAAGACTAGTGTGATTGTTGGTGAAACCTTACCTATGGCTCCAGAAATTAATGTGATGGAATTGCTTCGTAGATTTTGTGATTTCATGTCGCTCAAATTGGATGAAACCAATTATGTCATTTGGAGCTCGAAAATCTAACATTTGTTGAAAGGAAATCATTTACTAGGGTATATTGATGGTTCTATGCCTTGCCTTACTCGAACAGAAGCTTCATATCAGACTTGGGTTGACATTGATATGGCCATTTTGAATATGCTTATTGCTACAATCTCAGAGGATGCATACATTGAGATAATGACTTGTACTAATTCTAAGGATGCTTGGGACATCTTACACGACCAATATGATTCTATCTCAAAGGCAAATGTAATGCAACTAAAGACAAACCTTCAAACAATTTAGAAGGGTGTGGATGATATTGAGACCTATCTTTCTAAGATCAAAACTGCAAGACAAAGACTCAGCAGTGCTAAAATACAAGTTTCTGACAAGGAAATATTACTCATTACTTTGAATGGTTTACCTGTTGAGTATAATCATTTTAAGTCCCACATTCGAGCTAGACCTGTTTCTGTTACTCTTGCTGAGTTGAGGACTCTATTGTTGGCTGAAGAACAAGACATCACAGCTCTCATCATCCTTTACTTACTACTATGATGGCTAAATCCACTGAAGTTCCTATGCATCAGTCGAACCAATAGTTTCTCAACTCTTCTCCTGATGGAGGACACTAGCATAACAATCCAGGCGGCTATAATGGCTCTTCCAACTGGAATAATGGTTCTTCCAATTGGAATAATACGGGGCATTACAATGGTGGCAATAGAAACTATAGAGGTGGTCAGAACAGAAACTACAATGGTGGAAGGTATAATAATAGATTCCATGGAGGACAGTTTAAGAATCTAGGCAACTTTATGTTAGTAAAGTCAAAGACAAAACATAGACATCCCTAAATGGCTTGTCTACCACCTTGTTACTTTTCCTTGTTTTCATATTCCTTGTTTTAGGGATGGAAACTCTCCATGTTTCCCTCCATGTCTTGTGCATTGTTTGTAACTAATAATCACCTTGTATACTTGTATATCTAACCCTTCACTAAGTAAGAAACTCAATTGGCAGATTTGAATTCTCTGCAAAACCTATCTTGTTCTTCTTATTATACATTCTCAACTCTCTCAATTACACTATATTTGGCATGGTATCAGAGCAATCGATTTTGGTTGCCTCTGCATAACCTTGTTCTTGCCTAAATCTCTACCTATCCTTGCCCATAATTTGCTGTTATATTATTCCTACCTCATACTTTGCCTTGCCTCAAAATTGGTCTTGATCACAAGCCCTTTTTGTGCTCTTGTTTGCTGAAGTTTTAAGCTATTTCTTCCTCTACATCCTTTTATATACTTACCTCATGGGTGACACCAACGACTCCATCAACGACTCCACGGACGACTCCTCTAAAATCGACTCCACCAAGATCGACTCCACAACACCACCACCACCCCGGTCCTCTCATGACTACTCTCCAATTACTCCTGATAAGTTGGATGGGTCCAACTATCCTGCATGGTCTCGTAGTGTTCGCTTGGCCATCACTGCTCGTCGTATGGCTGGTTTCATTAATGGTAAAAAGATTGCCCCTGCCATTGATGATCCTAGCTATGAAGCTTGGGATGAAGACAACTGTTTGGTGCAGTCATGGCTCCTCAACTCCATGACCAAAAATGTACGTGCCTTATTTGATCACTGCTCAACGGCTTATGCGGTGTGGGACGCAGCTCGGAAGACATATACTGTCACACAGAATAGCTCCAAGTTGTACCAACTCCGTCGTCAGTCAGTCACCACCTCTCAAAGTGGTGAACCTGTGAATGTATTCTACGAAAAATTACACATAATATGGCAGGAAATTGACAGCCTCCGTCCCTGCAAACATACCAATCCCGATGATGTGGCTCTTCACCAACAAGCACTTGAGGTGGAACGTGTGTACGATTTTTTGGGAGGACTCGATCCCAACTTTGATTCCGTTCGTAGTCGGATTCTTGCCATGAATCCGCTTCCAGCAGTCATTGAAGCTTATGCACTAGTGGTAGAAGAAGATAATCGCCAATCTTCCATGCTTGGCGGTGGGAGTGCAATGGCGGTCAAGCCATATCGGCCACCACACCGTACGTCCTCCGGACTTCCCCCCCGGGGTCCCAAAACTGACAATGCAAAGGGAACTGAGAAGTGCACTCATTGTGGTGGTGATCATCTTGTTGAGAAGTGCTTCAAGCTTCATGGTTATCCTGAGTGGTGGGATGCTTTCAAATCCCGCAACAAAACACCCAAGGCAGCATGTGTTATAACTACCGATGCCTCTCCATCTTCCACCCTACTCTCCGACTCCGAATCAGGTACACAACCCACTACATGGATAATTGACACAGGTGCCACTGATCATATGACTTTTGACTCTACTATGTTTTCCACAATATCTTCTAAGTCTCGTCATCCTTACATCACTAGTGCCAATGGAGTCCCCTCTAATGTTGCTGGTGAAGGAACTATATCACTTTCCCCTTCCTTATCTTTATCTCATACACTACTTGTTCCCTCCATCAATTGCAATTTGCTGTCTGTTGGAAAATTACTTGACTCACATAACTGTTATGCCACATTCTATCCTTCCCATTGTCTTTTTCAGGACCTCACGACTCACGCGACGATTGGGCATGGTAAACGAAGAGGGGGGTTGTATTCCTTGACGGTCTCTTCACCACCAAGGGCAGCTCATACTCAAGGTTCCAGCTCACAAGCTCGCAATCAACATCAGATTTGGCTTTGGCACGTCGTCTAGGACATCTATCCTTTGGCTATCTTCAACGTTTGTTTCCGTCTTTGTTTCGTGGCCTAGATCATTCTCAGTTTCAGTGTGAAACCTGTGTATTGGCCAAAAGCCATCGAACTGTTTTCCCCTTAAGTGATAATAAAACGGAATTCCCTTTTGATTTGGTTCACTCTGATGTTTGGGGTCCTGCTAAAGTTTCTTCCAATGGCAAAAGATGGTTTATTACATTTATTGATGATTGTACTCGCATGACTTGGGTATATTTACTAGCTCATAAAAGTGACGTTTCCGCTGCAATCCGTGAATTTCATGCTATGATTACCACACAGTTCCAAGCTTCCATCAAAGTATTCCGGTTTGATAATGGTGGGGAATATGTGAACAATGTCTTGGCACATTTCTTTCGAGACCAAGGCATCATTCATCAAACCTCCACATCTTTCACTCCGCAACAAAATGGTGTCGCAGAGCGAAAGAATCGACAATTACTTGAGGTTACTCGTGCTTACATGCTGGATAAATCGGTCCCTCACTACTTATGGGGACATGCCCTTCTTTCTGCAGTATATGTAATTAATCGAGTGCCGAGTAGTGTTTTGAAGTTTGAAACTCCACTGAACACCTTGGCTCGTCATGTCTCTCTTCCTACAGTCCTCAAGCTGCCTCCTCGCATATTTGGTTGTGTTGTATATGCTCATGTTCCATCTCATCAAAGAAGTAAGCTGGACCCTTGTGCCATTCGATGTGTGTTCGTTGGGTATGGATCAACTCAAAAGGGATACAAGTGTTACCATCCTCCTACTCGTAAGCTCTTTGTCACTATGGATGCCACATTTCATGAAGATTTATCCTAATTTAAAGCTGCTATGCCCCCTTCTCTTCAGGGGGAGAGAAGGAATGAAGAGAAGGAAGAAAAGGAAGAGAATAAACAAGTCTGTGACAAAACGACCGGTCGCAACACAGAAGCGACCGGTCGCTTTCCTGAAACGACCGGTCGCACTGACCACAGCGACCGGTCGCATTGCTCCAGCGATGATGAAGATCGACTCTGTGACAAAACGACCGGTCGCAACCCAGAAGCGACCGGTCGCTTTCCTGAAACGACCGGTCGCACTGACCGCGACCGGTCGCCTTGCTCCAGCGATGATGAAGATCGACTCTGTGACAAAACGACCGGTCGTAATCCAGAAGCGACCGGTCGTCGTGACAAAACGACCGGTCGCACAGAATCCAGCGACCGGTCGCCAAGCACCAGTGAACTTCAAAATTTGGACAGCGATGAAGGTATTGGAAAATTGTCGTTCTTATTTGGTGAAGATCCCGGAGGAGACAATTCAAATGGTTGCTGCGATCAACAACAAAATACAACCCCTTCTTCTCAACCATCGGACCAGTCGTCTCGTGATGAGGAAACACTTGAGGTAATTCCCGAAGCACCTAATGCTATACCATACACTCTCCCACCTAGGACCACTAGAGGAAAACCCAAGCCTCAATATTGTCCTGACCTTACTGCCAAATCTAAATATCCCATTAATAACCATGTTTCAACTCATAGATTGTCAAAGTCATATGCATCATTTGTCAATCAATTATCTACTGTATGTGTTCCAAATAAGTGGCAGGATGCTATAACAGATTCCAGATGGGCTGAAGCAATGGCGATTGAAATGGAAGCTCTGGAAAAGAATTCTACATGGGAAATGGTCCAGTTGCCACAAGGGAAGAAACCAGTTGGATGTCGGTGGATATACACCATTAAATACAAAGCTGATGGATCCATAGATCGATACAAAGCTCGATTAGTGGCCAAAGGGTATACACAAACATATGGAATTGACTACCAAGAGACATTTGCACCTGTTGCCAAGATCAATACCGTACGTGTTCTCATGTCATTGGCTGCAAACCTTGATTGGCCACTATTGCAGTATGATGTAAAGAATGCATTTCTTCACGGGGAATTGCAAGAAGAAGTGTATATGGAACCACCACCAGGGATCTCCATGGCACTTGGTCCCAACACCGTGTGCAAGCTGAGAAAATCATTATACGGGCTAAAGCAGTCACCACGAGCCTGGTTTGGAAAATTCACAGATTCTATGAAGCGCTTTGGGTACACTCAGAGCCACTCGGATCACACTTTATTCTTAAAGCGTCGTGGTGACAAACTTACGGCCCTTATCATCTATGTTGATGATATGGTGGTTACCGGTAATGACAATGAAGAAATGAAGAATCTGCAGAAGCTCCCTGCTAGTAAATTTGAGATGAAGGAATTAGGTGAGTTACAATATTTTCTTGGCATAGAAGTTGCTAGATCAACACATGGCATATTTCTATCCCAACGAAAATATGTGTTAGACTTGTTAACAGAAACTGGAATGCTTGATTGTAAGCCAGCTGACACACCTATTGAGCAGAACCACAAGTTAGGGATGTATCCAGACCAAGCACCCACTGACAAAGAAAGGTATCAAAGATTGGTTGGGCGACTGATTTATCTATCACACACACGCCCCGACATAGCTTATGCTGTGAGTATGGTGAGTCAGTTTATGCATCAACCAAGTGAGGCACACATGAATGCAGTAACTCGGATCATGAGGTACTTGAAGGCTGCCCCTGCCAAAGGGTTGATATTCTCCAAACATACACATATGAACCCAGAAGGATACACAGATGCGGATTGGGCAGGATTCATCACAGATAGACGTTCTACTTCTGGATACTTTACATTTGTGGGGGGCAACTTAGTCACTTGGAGAAGTAAGAAGCAAAAAGTTGTGGCTAGATCAAGTGCTGAAGCAGAATTTAGGGGAATGGCTCAAGGAGTTTGTGAATTGCTCTGGTTACGGAAATTACTGAAGGATCTGGGAATTAAACCATTGAAAGCTACAAACTTGTACTGCGACAATAAATCAGCTATCGAGATAGCACATAACCCAGTACAACACGACCGTACCAAACATGTGGAAGTCGACCGACACTTCATCAAAGAGAAACTAGAAAGGGGTATAATCAAGTTTCCATTTGTAAACTCGGAAAACCAACTTGCTGACATCTTGACGAAGGCCGTATCAAGTAAAGTTTTCCATGACTCACTGGACAAGTTGGGCATGCGTGATATCTTTGCACCAACTTGAGGGGGAGTGTTAGTAAAGTCAAAGACAAAACATAGACATCCCTAAATGGCTTGTCTACCACCTTGTTACTTTTCCTTGTTTTCATATTCCTTGTTTTAGGGATGGAAACTCTCCATGTTTCCCTCCATGTCTTGTGCATTGTTTGTAACTAATAATCACCTTGTATACTTGTATATCTAACCCTTCACTAAGTAAGAAACTCAATTGGCAGATTTGAATTCTCTGCAAAACCTATCTTGTTCTTCTTATTATACATTCTCAACTCTCTCAATTACACTATATTTGGCACTTTAATGGTGGTTACAATCCTTATCCAGACCACAATTCCAACTACAATGGTGCTGGATTTTATCATCAAGGAAGATATAATAGTGGTGGTTTTCCAACAGGATACAATGCTCAAGGAGGATATAACAATGGTGGCTTTCAAGGAGGATACAATGGTTCTGGTTTTCACAGTCTTGGTCCCTCAAATGGTGGTGGAGGATATCACCCAGGCAGCTATAATGGAGGCTACAACAGTCCTGCTCAGTCCTTTAATCCATCTGGATTCCCTCTTTCAGCACCACCATCTCCACAATACATTGTTCCCCCAAATCCTAGTCAAGGCATTCTTGGCTCTCCAATCACATCTGTCACCTCACCTCTACAGGTATGTCAATTGTGCAATGATCCTACACACGCAGCAGCCTCTTGTCCCCAATTCCAACATGTGAAGAATCAAGCACAAGCCTACACTGCAACATCCTCTTTTCAATTTGCTGATCCCAATGTTAGGTTGGCAGACAGTGGAGCTACTCACCATATTACCAATGACCTTGCAAATTTGAACTCAACCAAGCCTTGTACTTCCAAAGAAGGTATTACTGTGGGTAATGGAGCTAGCTTATATGTTGATAATGTTGGTACTGCCTTTCTTAATTATTGTGGCACATCCTATAAGTTAGCCAATATTCTGCATGTTCCCAAAATAGCACAAAATTTACTTTCTGTCTATCAATTTTGTCTTGAAAACAAGTGTCAAATGCTTTTTGATGCATTTTACTTCCTAATTCAGGACAAATTAGCGAGGATCTTATACAAGGGTCTTAGCAGTGATGGACTCCATACAGTGCCACTAAAGTCAAAGTTGTTTACTTCACAAGGAAGGGTAGTTGTTTATCTTAGAAAAAAAGTGTGCTCTTCATTATGGCATAAGAGGCTTGGTCATCCAGCCAATGACGTGCTTGTTCATATGATAACTAAAATCCATGAATCTTGTCAAGTAGATCATGAGCCTTCTGTTTGTCAGTCTTGTTTAGAAGGAAAGATAAGTAGGTTGCCATTTGTTTTCTCAAAAACTAGGAGTTCAGAAGCTTTTCATAAAATACATTCAGATGTATGGGGTCCAAGTCCATGTACTTCTATCTCTAGATATAGATATTATGTCATCTTTATTGATGATTGTACAAGATGTACATGGATTTATCCTTTAATCAATAAATCTGATGTGTTTGGTATCTTTGTAAAGTTTCATGCTTATATTTCAACCTTCTTTAATAAGCATATCAAAATCTTTCAAAGTGATGGTGGCGGTGAATTTGTGAACACAACTATGGGAGATTTTTTGGCTGAACATGGGATTCTTCATTATAAATCATGTCCTCACACCCCTCAGCAGGATGGATTAGCTGAGCGGAAGCATAGGCATCTTGTAGACACTGCCTTGACTATGATGTCCACAGCCTCTATGCCACTGAGATTCTGGTTTCATGCTGTCTCCACGGCTAATTTTCTTATAAATAGGATGTGTACCAAAGTGTTGAACTGGGATTCTCCGTATAGCAAGTTATTTGGTGTTTCTCCTCAGTTGCAAGCTTTAAAAGTATTTGGTTGTGCCTGGTTTCCTTATCTCAGACCCTATCAACCTTATAAGCTACACTTCAGATCATCTCAATGTGTATTTGTTGGTTACACCTTGGACAACAAGGGTTATTTGTGTTTTCACATTTCCACCTCTAGATTGTACATTTCCAAGCATGTAATCTTGAATGAGAATGTCTTTCCTTTTGCTACAATCAAGGCTAACACTGTTAATCCTCTCACTATGCCATTTTCTCCTTCCATCACTCCTTTATATACTTATCCAATAGGAGCTAACCTGTCTCCAACAATTACTGCTTCTCTTCATGATCATGGTGAAAATATTAGTGACAGTGGTGGTACAAGTGATAATGCATAAATTGGTATTAATGGAAATGGTGGTGTAAGTGCTAGTGCAGTTAATGGTATTGATGGGGCAAGTGACAGTTCAAATAATGGTAATGATGAACATGGTGTTGGCATTGGTGGCACTGGTGTTGATGAAGGGAATACAAACGAAGGAAGTAATGACAATGGTCACAATGTTGTTGACAATGGTATTTCCATCCCTGTGGAACTTCCATTGACCATTCCACATGCTGATACAAGTAGTAATTCTTTTCAAGCAACCACTTCTAATGTGCATCCTATGATTACCAGGTCTAAGGTTAGGGTGTCCAAGAAGAAGAAAGCCTTTGCTGCCTCAAAGAAAGTGTTCTCTATGATCTCAAGCTCAAAGGATGATACAATCCAAGAGCCTAAGACTCACAAACAGGCTCTGCAAAGCCTTGAGTGGTTTGCTGCAATGAAAGAGGAGTTTGATGCCTTGCACAAGCTTGCCTTCTCACAGAATAGTGGTATGATTCAACTGGGTTTTTAAAGTAAAAAAGAATGCAGACGGAACAGTTGCAAGGTTTTAGGCTCGTTTAGTTGCAAAAGGATACCACCAAGAAGAAGGAATAGATTACACAGAGACCTTTAGTCCTGTTGTCAAGCACACCACAATCAGATTAATTCTGGCATTAGCTACTCAATTCAAGTGGAAACTGAAACAATTAGATGTCAAAAATGCAGTTTTGCATGGTATACTCACAGAGGAGGTGTATATGGATCAACCACCTGGATTTGTTGACCAAGGTTCTCCTCGAATGGTTTGCAGGTTACATAAGTCATTATATGGTCTCAAACAGGCTCCTAGGGCATGGAATGAGAGATTTTCTACTCATTTGATTCATCTTGGTTTCACTCGATCTTTTTTAGATCCAGCTCTCTTCATTTACAATAAAGGTTTCGTCTTGATGATTTTATTGCTCTAGGTAGATTATATTATTCTCATAGGAAACAATCAAGCTGCAATTGACAAATTGATTATTACTCTCAGTGCTGAATTTGACATGAAGGATCTAGGAGAGTAGTCTTATTTTCTAGGATTACAAATTCAACATACTTCCACAGGCTTGTTTGTCAATCATGCTAAATATGCTTTAGAGTTACTTGCCAAGATGAACATGTAGGCTTGTGCCACAGTCCCTACTCCAATGCTCCTGTGGAAGCACAATATCTCATTCTAGGTCAAATAATTAGGCCAATCAATTTGGGAATTATTTGACCTAATTTGGGGTTACCAAATCTAATTGGGAGTTATCTGAATTAATTAGGAGGTTATTTGATTTAAATTAGATGTCTTTGATTTTTGTCTTAATTAGGGATTTGATTAAATCCCTAACCCCTAAATACACCAACCCCACCAACCTCGCCAAATTAAAGCCTTTGAGACCCTCTATAAATATTGGCTACACACGAGGATTGAAGTACGTCTGAATTCCTACTGAAACTCTGCATAAATTATTTCTCATAAACCCTTCTCCCTTCCTATTCTTTCTCTCTCTCACACAAGGCTCCGGCCACCACACACGGCTCCTGCCACCCGGTTTTCCTTGAAACACCCAACCTAACTTAGGCATCGGAGGGCCTATGGCCAACACCCCCCGAGTGTGGTCCTTTTACTCCGATTTATTTTGCAGGGAGAAAGAGAAGCGGAGAAGACGAAGGAATCTTGGGCGAATATTCTCGTGGGAGGAAATTTGCTCCCACAAATTGGTGCTTTCATTGAGAGCGCGAAAGTATACTCAAAGCGTGCTCCAAATTCATTTTCCACACTTTTTTCCAATCAACCATGGTCGATACAACTGCCGGAATTGCACAACAACCGCCGCAGACAGCTGCTGGAATTGCAGAACAGCCGCCGCATGGTCCTGTGACCTCCACAGCCTTGCAGCCGCAAGTGCCAGCGGCCGGAGTTGCCCTACCACACCACCCAGCTGCCGGATTTGCTACACAGCCCCGTGACTACTTTGACGCCTCCCCAATCTTGGAGCAGATCCATCCTTTCCCTCCTCTGCCACCACACTTGACGTATGCACCTGTGTACGCGTCTAATGGAGCCCTAGCCCATATGCCATTGGGCCCCATGCACACCTCCGGTCAGGCGGACCTTAACTCATGGGTTGATCAGCTCACACAAAGAGTCGACGATCAAAACAACCTGCAGATCAACTTGAACCAAGGCCCAAACCTTGGACCCTGTAAAGAGTAGAGGAAGACGCACGAGCATGCCAACGAGCAGTTCGAGAGATCCCAGGCTGGTAGGGAAGAGATCGAGATCGTGCTGACGAGACGTGGACATCTGCAAGTCGTAACCTGAGCAGGTCGACGATCCGTTCGAGGTTAGATCCAAGGCCCAATGTACGTGAGAGGCTAGGCCCACGGTCCAATGTCCACCCCCGCTTGGGCCCACAAGGAAGTATTCAATCTAGGCTAGGTTCGCAAGGAGCTCGAGTTTGTGAACAACTGCGTGACGAGCGCAATGATCGACGCTCACCAGCCCACTCGAGGACCAACACACGGCGACAAGCCACAGAGGAATCCTCACAAGCTCAATCTCCTAATCTGCCCCACGGGCAGAGCAACCAAGGGGATCGACCCTTGGTGGCACAGGAGGAAGTTAACTAGCGGCGCTCGAGGCACCGAAGACGTCGACCCGAGCCACCAGCCCTGCGAGCAGAGGATGTCGAGAAGTTAGTGAATGACCAACTCCAAGGTCTCCAACTTAAAGGAAGCACGGAGGAGGCCCTGCGCAAGGAAATTGATCGAGTCGACTGCTCGCCCTTTACCGAGGAAGTGGAACGAGCTCCGCCGCCAAAGCGGTTCACAACGCCATCCATCACTCAGTTCAAGGGAGACTCTGACCTTGAGAGCCATTTGAGGCACTTCAAGAGAGCCATGATCCTGTACAAGGCAGACGACGCCCTGATGTCCAAAGTGTTTGCGATGACTTTACGAGGAGCAGCTCAAGACTGGTTCCACACTCTGCCGTCCGCGTCGATAGGCAACTTCAAGGAGTTCGCCCTCATCTTCGCAAAGGAGTACACCTCCTACAAGACAGTTCGAAAGCATGCAGACGACTTGTTCAACCTGCGTAAGAAGCTAGAGGAGTCTGTTCGAGACTACCTCAGACGGTTTAAGGCTGAGAAGGCGAACATCATAGGATGCAATGACCAAGTTGCATCCTCAGCTTTCAAGAAGGGCTTGCCAACCGAACACGAGCTGTACCGTGAGCTGGCCATAACTCCGAGCCAAACCTTGGCATAAGTCTTCCAACCGTACGCACTCTGAGATGATGACCGTATCGCTGCGAAGAGAGCCAACGAGTAGGCTGACCACCCGACAAGGCAGGCGAGCCAAAAAAGCAACAAGTTCGAGCACAAAGCCTGAGACAAGCGCAGATCGCAACCCCAAGAGGGAGGCTCGGAAACAGGAACCTTCACTGAGTTCACTATCTCGATCCACCAGATCCTGGCACAAGTGAAGGACAAGCCGTGGGTCAGAAGACCGCCACCCATGAGGGGAGACCCCACTAGGAGGGACACTAGTAAATACTGCGCATTCCATGAGGAGCATGGTCATTACACCAACAACTGCAATGCTTGGAAAAGGCACCTCGAGGAGCTGGTCAGAGATGGCCACTGCACGAAATTTCGTCACAAAGAAGGCCATCCAGCAGATCAAGGATCGTGATGCGGCTACCAAGGAACCTTCCCAAAAGGTCATACGGATCAACACCATTCTAGCTGATTCCCAGGAGTCTGGGCTGACCACAAAGGAGCGCAAGAGAAAGATCGTGCGGGCGACTTACATCTCCCAAGTCCTAACTAGCGATCCAGTCATTGAAGATTCACCCGTCATCGGCTTTCAAAAGAAGGACTTGATCGGGCTTGATCAACCACATAATGATGCCCTAGTCATCTGTATCCAAATTGAACAAGCTGTGATCGAGCGAGTTCATGTGGATGAGGGAAGCGCAGCCAACATCCTGCAACTATCTGTTATCCAACAGATGGGATTGGAGCCCAAGATCAACAAACTTGCTAGGTCACTCACAGGCTTCAATGGGGCCACATCGATCACTGTGGGAACGATCGACCTTGACATCCACTCACCCCCGGTGGCCTGCTCGCAAACCTTCATGGTCATCGACGAGGTTTCTCCCTACAACGGAATCTTAGGCCAACCATGGATCAGAAAAATCGAAGCCGTCACATCTGCTCTACACCAGAAGATCCGCTACCCCATCCCTGGTGGCGGGACCGGGCAGATCAACAGTGACCAAGCCATGGCAAGGAGATGCACAGCCCAAGGGCTCAAGAAGGGCAAACAGTTGCATTTCACACCAGTAATGCAGGCTACTGACGTGGCAAGACACTCCCAGCAGACAAGCAAGCCCGAACGGGAGGGGAGTTGCTACCTCAAAATAGCAATTAAGGAGCCAAAATCAAGGCGAGGGAATCCACCCGGAAGACTCCCCTGAAAAGGGTTGGAAGCCTGAGGATGACGTTGAGTTAGTACCCCTTGATCTTGGCCCGCCAGACAAAGAAGCGCAGATCGGCTCGCGCCAGAACCCAAACGAGAAGGATCGAGACGAGGGAATCCGCCCGAAAGGCTCCCTTGAAGAAAGTTGGAAGCCTGAGGAAGACGTTGAGGTAGTACCCCTCGATCCTGACCAGCCAGATAGAAAAGCGCGGATCGGCTCGCGCCTAAGCCCAAATGAGAAGGTGGAGCTGACCACCTTCCTCCATAACAACAACGACATGTTCACGTGGTCACCATCTGACATGCCTGGCATCTTGATCGGCCAAGCATAGAAGAGGCAGAGCAACAGCTCACATCTTACCACAACAAGGAGGCCATTGTTCGAGTTGCAACTTACCAGCAGTAGCTCACAACTTACTACAACAAGAAGGCCATTGTCTGAGTTGTAGCTTACCAGCTTGACTCCAAGCAGGCGATGAGCCTCCCCTACTCCCATTGAAGACGAACTGCTTTCGATGTTATCTATGTTGACCATTTCTTTTATTCAATAAAGCGATGTAGTCACACCAACATCAATATAAGAGCAAGCTTTTCAATGGAGCATTCTTCGAGCGTTATGTCCCCAACATACGCCCGCAGGCGACAAGCCTCACCTCCATTGCAGACAAGCTACTCCTCGAGTACAAACTCAATGGAGCATTTTTCGAGTGTTATGTCCCCGACATACACCCGCAAGCAACAAGCCTCACCTTCATTGCAGACAAGCTGCTCCTCGAGCACAAACTCAATGGACCATTTTTCGAGCGTTATGTCCCCGACATACGCCCACAGGCGACAAGCCTCACCTCCATTGCAGACAGACTGCTTCTCAAGCACAAACTCAATGGAGCATTCTTCGAGCGTTATGTCCCCGACATACGCCCACAAGCGACAAGCCTCACCTCCATTGCAGACAGGCTGCTTCTCAAGCACAAACTCAATGGAGCATTTTTCGGGCGTTATGTCCCCGACATACACCCGCAGGCGACAAGCATCACCTCCATTGCAGACAAGCTGCTCCTCGAGCACAAATTCAATGGAGCCTTTTTCAAGTGCTATGCCCTCGACATACGCCCACAGGCGACAAGCCTTACCTCCACCGAAGGCAAGCTACTTCTCGAGTACAAACTTCATGGAGTCTTTTTTTAGCGCTATGTCCCCAACATACGCTCGCAGGCGACGAGCCTTACCTCCATTGTAGGCAAGCTACTTCTCGAGTACAAACTCAATGGAGTCTCTTTCAAGCACTATGTCTTCGGACATACACTTACAAGATACGATGAGAATTGAAGTTTGAAAGACAACTGAAAATTCCATTACAAAGCGGCCAACCAGCTAAGTTCAACAAGAAATGAGCCTCATTCTGCTCAAATGGCACCATCTGCTCAGCAGCCTCAACTGCTTGCTCCTTCACATCTGCCCCAAACTCGTCAGATGTACCACCGTGGGCATTGTCTTCCCCCATTCCGGCTTCATTTGCTACCTGCTCTTCAACCGCTTCTATGTCCACAGCATTAGTCTGCTCACCTTGAGCAGGGGGCAGGTCAAAACAGAGTGGCTCACCATCATCATCTTCAAGAGGACAGCATGGAGAAGCACCATTTTGGCAATCCAAATATCCCAACTTGTACGCGTTCGCAGCAATCTCATGCTTGGATGCCTCCGTGGCTTCCACATGGGTGTTAAACTTGGCCAGCAGCTTGTCGCGATCCTGGACCAGAGCAGCATGTTTACGTTCGAGATGAAAGTAGGCTTCCTTGCGTTCGAGCAGGGTAGCCATAAGAGACTCAAGCTCACCATCGTTCTGGCCAACAGAACTCTTAAGCGCGGACATACTCTCGTTCATCTCGGAAATCCTCGCATCATGGCGAATCCGCTCGTTCGAGAGCTTGTCAACCAGATCAGCATTCTTCTTCACCAGCTCGTCAAGCAGGACATAAGAGGGGGCAACAGTACGTGAGTTCCGCATGGCCCCAACACTAAAAGTCATCCCCTTTTGAAGATGATACATGGCAGCTTCTTCCTGCTTATCCAAGGAAAGGCTCGAGAAAGCACCAAGGTCACCAGCTCGATACACATGGTCAATGATCGGTTCATAATTGTATATCATTTTGTACCCTTCTAGCTTATGATTTGGTTATGTTTTTTAGTTAAACTTGTGCTTTTAATCATTTTTGTGTTTATCTTTCAGTTCATTGAGCTTTAGGTAACAATGATGACTTTGGATAGGAAATGATGCAATCCATGCATGTTAAGGCCTGATTTGGGTGAATGGAAGAAGAGCTTAAAGACAAACTAATTTTGGCTACAAACCCTTGCCAGCCCAGTTTTGTAGGTCAACTTCTTGGCCTTGGATCAGCATGCACTGGGGCTCGGATGAGGTGAAGATCTTCATGAAAGTTGTTCCAATGGGTGTGTACTATAACATATCCAAATTTTAGCCCCATTCGATACGTTTTGAAACCTCTGGCCTTCCTACACCAAGCCTGGTTCAGAAAACTCATTTCTTTTCAGCAACCAAAAGAAAACCACATGGGTTGGCAGCAAAAGGTAGCCACAATTGAACACCTTTGAAAACCCATGTGAAGAAAGCTTCAAGAGCAGCAAAGAAGTACGGGATGGAATTGATTCCCACCACACTAACATAGACAAGATGAAGTGAGAGTTATGGGTTGTATTAAAAGAGGAATGGTGGTATTGGAATTCATCATGATGTTCCTCCCTCTTGGCCCTATAAATAGAGAAGTCTTTGTTTGTACCATATCTGACCCTCCGTTCATACAGCAACACGTGGATCTTAGAAGCTTACCCAAATGCCCAAGGCTCCGAACAATCAGCATCGGCTACCGATGATATTGTCTCAAGTGGGCAAAAGGTCGCTACAGGCCCAACATAGACTACAATCGGTATCTCCTACCGATTCTGCAGAATCAACCTTGAAGCACCCGCCCGAAATATCTAAAGACTCGTGTCGACCTCATAGGGCCCTCCCACGAGTCCCACATCGAAATTAAGTACTAAGAGCATACAAGATGCCCTCTATAAATAGGCCCCTTCACTACAATACAGTGATAAGACTTTTCAGCTTGACTTTTATACTAATATATTGTCAACAGCGAAGGCTCTTAGAAAACAAACTTACTTTAGAATCGGAGGGTCTTAGGCTGGTTCCACACCGGTTCCATAGACCTCATGAGCCTCAACTCTCTTCTATTCAGGATCTGCATCCAAGGACAAGAAGAATCTGCATCTATCACTCAATCGATCTGTTAGATCGTCCTCACCACTTGTAAGTTGCACTCATTTCTATCTGTTCAGTTTTGGTGCCAACAGTCTTCAAGCTTCAAAACACAACCCCAAGGGGGGGAGCTCTCAAACACTTCTCTAGAGCTCCCTTCCCTTCTCTCCCGCACATTCTCTTAATTTCCTTTCAAGTTGTCAATTGTTGTAAAAAAATAATAATAAAGTAGGAAAGCCAAATAGAATCAAACAATGTTACCGATCCCCGGCAACGGCGCCAAAAACTTGTTGCGTAGATACAGCTGCACCAAAATGGATTCAGTTGCATCCTCAACTTGTGATACTCGCAAGTGCACGAGCCGTTCAGTAGTATAGCGTATGTAAGTGCGAGGTCGATCCCACGAGGATTGGTGGTTGAATGATCCAATTTGTTTCCCCTACACAAAATAGAAATGAAAAAGAAAGGAAATAAATAAAACAAGGAAGAAAGAAATAACTAACTCAAGCAGATAAGTTTCCAAGTTCAATTAGATTAACGGATTGATTCTAGCTAATGTATGATTAAGCCATGGTGTTTGGTCATAACCTTGTGTCCCTAATTCCCTAATTTGATCATTTGTTGTCTAACCTAAAATTAAGCATTAGGAACCCATTAAGCATAGAAGAACATTTTAAACAACCAAGTATGTATCTAATCCCTGTTGTCGAATGTCCATACATACTCTTCCTATTCATAGTTCAATTCGAATTAAAGCATGGTGTATACTCTTAATTCAAACCAAGATAGCTAACATGCAAGCCTAAATGGTGATCAATCATTCAAACTAGCATATTAACTTATAAGCATAATGAATAAGAACAAAAACCATAATTGAAACTTGGAAACTAATTCAACTTGAAAACTTAAGGAAAGAATTTACATTACAAAGAAAAATAAATTACAACTAAGAAGAAAAAGGAAAGCTAGAATTGAGAACTAGAAAGCAAAATTAAGAGAATTTGAGGGAGAGAAGGGAAGGGAGCTCTAGAGAAGTGTTTGAGAGCTCCCCCCCTTGGGGTGTGTTTACAAGCTTAGAGAACATCCCTATTTATAGGCCTAGGGGAAGTGAAAATCTGAATTCAATATGGCTAATGCATACAACACTTGTATTATAAAATCTTGAATTGGTTGATGCACTTGTATTAGAAAATTTGAATTGGTTGATGCACTTGTATTAGAAAATCAGAATTGGTTGATGCACTTCACCAATAAATCCCACCAGCAGCCCTAGCTCATCTTCATGTCACCATGACTAAGCTTCCAACCAGAAACAATAGCTCATCCTGAGGTCAGCATGACCAGCAACTTCAAGGGCTTACAAATTGGGCTTCGCTTAAGCAAATGACGACTTTAAGCACTCCAAATTGAATTTCAGAATGTGTCTGATCCAACCACACAAGTATTGGCCCAATCCAAGCTCGGATGAAGAAGTTAAGGCCAAAACAAATTGCTAACTCGTTTTTGCTCGCTGACAAAATCCATCCTGAGCATGGTTCTGTGTTTGCTAAGTAACAGACTCCATATTTATCCAATGGGGCTGAATTTGGGATATGTTATAGTATACACCCATTGGAACAACTTTCATGAAGAATGTTGCCTCATCCGAGCTATGTAGGTTGCTGAAACAAAGCTTGCAATATGGCCTACGAAACTGGACTGGCAGGGGGCTGTAGCCAAAATGAGTTTGTCTTTAAGCTCTTCATCGATTCATCCAAATTAGGCCTTAACATGCTTGAATTGCATGAATTATGCTCTCTTGCTCTTTTTGCCTACAAAACACACAAAGAGAGGCAAATAACATAGAAATCTAGGAAACTAAGCAAAAGAAGTAAGTAAATTTGGGCATGTATATGTATGAAATTATGAGCTTAACACAGGTTATGACCACACACCATGGCTTAATCATACTTTAGCTAGAACCAATCCATTAATCTAATTGAACTTGGGAACTTATTTGCTTGAGTTAGTTATTTCTTTCTTCCTTGTTTTATTTATTTCCTTTCTTTTTCATTTCTGTTTTGTGTAGGGAAACTAAATTGGATCATTCAATCACCAATCCCTGTGGAATCGACCTCGCACTTACATACGCTAAACTACCAACGGTTCGTGCACTTGCGAGTATCACAAGTTGAGGTGCAACTGAATCCCCGGCAACGGCGCCAAAAACTTGTTGCGTAGATACAGCTGCACCAAAATGGATTCAGCTGCATCCTCAACTTGTGATACTCGCAAGTGCACGAGCCGTTCGGTAGTATAGCGTATGTAAGTGCGAGGTCGATCCCACGAGGATTGGTGATTGAATGATTCAATTCATTTTCCCTACACAAAACAGAAATGAAAAAGAAGGGAAATAAATAAAACAAGGAAGAAAGAAAATAACTAACTCAAGCAGATAAGTTCCCAAGTTCAATTAGATTAACGGATTGATTCTAGCTAATGTATGATTAAGCCATGGTGTGTGGTCATAACCTTGTGTTCCTAATTCCCTAATTTGATCATTTGTTGTCTAACCTAAAATTAAGCATTAGGAACCCATTAAGCATAGAAGAACAATTTAAACAACCAAGCATGTATCTAATCCCTGTTGTCGAATGTCCATACATACTCTTCCTATTCATAGTTCAATTCGAATTAAAGTATGGTGTCTACTCTTAATTCAAACCAAGATAGCTAACATGCAAGCCTAAATGGTGATCAATCATTCAAACTAGCATATTAACTTATAAGCATAATGAATAAGAACAAAAATCATAATTGAAACTTGGAAACTAATCAAACTTGAAACTAAAGAAACGAATTTACATAACAATGAAAATTAAAGTAGAACTTGGAAAAACTTAAGGAGAATTTCAGCACAAAGATCTCATTATAACAATTGAAAACTAGAAAGAGAAACTAAGAGAATTTGAGGGAGAGAAGGGAAGGGAGCTCTAGAGAAGTGTTTGAGAGCTCCCCCTCTTGGGGTGTGTTTACAAGCTTAGAGAACTTCCTTATTTATAGGCCTAGGGGAAGTGAAAATCTGAATTCAATATGGCTAATGCATACAACACTTGTTTTATAAAATCTGAAATGGTTGATGCACTTGTATTAGAAAATCTAAATTGGGTGATGCACTTGTATTAGAAAATCTTGAATTGGTTGATGCACTTCACCAATAGATCCCACCAGCAGCCCTAGCTCATCTTCATGTCACCATGACCAAGCTTCCAACCAGAAATGATAGCTCATACCTAGCTCACCATGACCAAGCATCCAACCAGCACATGCTGAGGTCAGCATGACCAGAAACTTCAAGGGCTTACAACTTGGGCTTATCTTAATCAAATTAGGACTTTAACCACTCGAAATTGAAGTTCAGAATGTCTTCTTTCCAGCCATATGTTATTTGGGCCAATCCAAGGTCGGAGGAAGAAGTTAAGGCCGAAACAAATTGCTAACTCATTTTCCGCGCTGATAAGATCCATCCTGAGCATGGTTCTGTGTTTGCTAGGTAACGGACTCCAGATTTATCCAATGGGGTTGAATTTTGGATATGTTATAGTACACACCTATTGGAACAACTTTCATGAAGAATGTGGCCTCATTAGAGCTATGTAGGTTGTTGAAACAAAGCTTGCAATATGACCTACGAAACTGGACTGGCAGGGGGCTGTAGCCAAAATTGAGTTTGTCTTTAAGCTCTTCATCCATTCATCCAAATTAGGCCTTAACATGCTTGAATTGCATGAATTATGCTCTCTAAAGCCATCATTATTACCTAAAGCTCAATGAACTGAAAGATAAACACAAAAAGGATTAAAAGCACAAGTTTAACTCAAAAACATAACCAAATCATAAGCTAGAAGGGTACAAAATGATATACAATTATGAACCGATCAAATACCCCCAAACCTAGATTTTGCTAGTCCTCAAGCAAAACAAAAGGAAAACGAAGAAAAATAAAACAAAATAAGAAGTTAACTAGACCACTTTCGTAGGTAACTCGATTGCATTGAGCGTATGCAACAAGCCTTTAAATCTCTAGGCATCCCTAGTAGGAGGGGTTGTGTCTCCTGAGGGTTTAACAGATACGATACCCACAAACGTTTTACTGACTCTACAAAACAAAGTGGTTAGAAAACTTAATAGATTTGTTAGTCCTTAAAAAAACAAAAAACAAAAACAAAACAAAAACAAAAACGTTAACCTTCCAACCGAACAGAAATTTTAAACTTCATAATTGTATATCATTTTGTACCCTTCTAGCTTATGATTTGGTTATGTTTTTGAGTTAAACTTGTGCTTTTAATCCTTTTTGTGTTTATCTTTCAGTTCATTGAGCTTTAGGTAATAATGATGGCTTTAGAGAGCATAATTCATGCAATTCAAGCATGTTAAGGCCTAATTTGGATGAATGGATGAAGAGCTTAAAGACAAACTCATTTTGGCTACAGCCCCCTGCCAGTCCAGTTCCATAGGTCATATTGCAAGCTTTGTTTCAACAACCTACATAGCTCGAATGAGGCCCCATTCTTCATGCAAGTTGTTCCAATTGGTGTGTACTATAACATATCCAAAATTCAGCCCCATTGGATAAATCTGGAGTCCGTTACCTAGCAAACACAGAACCATGCTCAGGATGGATCTTATCAGCGCGGAAAATGAGTTAGCAATTTGTTTCGGCCTTAACTTCTTCCTCCGACCTTGGATTGGCCCAAATAACATATGGCTGGAAAGAAAACATTCTGAACTTCAATTTCGAGTGCTTAAAGTCCTAATTTGATTAAGGGAAGCCCAAGTTGTAAGCCCTTGAAGTTGCTGGTCATGCTGACCTCAGCATGTGCTGGTTGGATGCTTGGTCATGGTGAGCTAGGTATGAGCTATCATTTCTGGTTGGAAGCTTGGTCATGGTGACATGAAGATGAGCTAGGGCTGCTGGTGGGATCTATTGGTGAAGTGCATCAACCAATTCAAGATTTTCTAATACAAGTGCATCACCCAATTTAGATTTTCTAATACAAGTGCATCAACCATTTCAGATTTTATAAAACAAGTGTTGTATGCATTAGCCATATTGAATTCAGATTTTCACTTCCCCTAGGCCTATAAATAGGGAAGTTCTCTAAGCTTGTAAACACACGCCAAGGGGGGGAGCTCTCAAACACTTCTCTAGAGCTCCCTTCCCTTCTCTCCCTCAAATTCTCTTAATTTTGCTTTCTAGTTCTCAATTCTAGCTTTCCTTAAGTTTTTCTTAGTTCCACTTTACTTTTCATTATGTAAATTCTTTTCTTTAGTTTCAAGTTTGATTAGTTTCAAGTTTGATTAGTTTCCAAGTTTCAATTATGGTTTTTGTTCTTATTCATTATGCTTATAAGTTAATATGCTAGTTTGAATGATTGATCACCATTTAGGCTTGCATGTTAGCTATCTTGGTTTGAATTAAGAGTAGACACCATGCTTTAATTCGAATTGAACTATGAATAGGAAGAGTATGTATGGACATTCGACAACAGGGATTAGATACATGCTTGGTTGTTTAAATTGTTCTTCTATGCTTAATGGGTTCCTAATGCTTAATTTTAGGTTAGACAACAAATGATCAAATTAGGGAATTAGGAACACAAGGTTATGACCACACACCATGGCTTAATCATACATTAGCTAGAATCAATCCGTTAATCTAATTGAACTTGGGAACTTATCTACTTGAGTTAGTTATTTTCTTTCTTCCTTGCTATATTCCCTAAACCCTAAACTCATTGTGATGATTCGAAGTCTTGTAAACAATTGTTTTATGCTCTTATATTTTGAGTTCCTTGGACTTTGTTTTATCCATACCTTTCATTTCTTACTCACCTTACACCCTTGGCCCCATTACAACCTATGTTAAAGACTTAAATTGATCTTAAATGTCATGTGGTTGAATTGCATTCATTTTTCTACTTTTAAGTGTTTGGCATCCTTCTTGAGATCATATTAATGCAAGTTCTTCATCTTTCTATTTCGAGTTAAGTCTTTATGGTTTAACTCTAATCTCATGTTTATAACTGAGTGTTGCATTATAGCCCTCTTCCGAGTGATTCATTTGTGAGAGGACAACTTTGGTGAGATTTGAAGTTGAACTTGCGCTTTGTATGATTTTTGAAATTGTGTGAAAACTAAGATTGGGGAATTTGTTGCATTTGGCTATCACACTACCACACTTTGAGCATATTATGTTTTGAACTTTGCCGCTTTGTGAATAATGTTTAAAATTGAGCTTTTATTGTTAAAACTTTTGAGTCATGTGCATGAGTCATTTCTCTTCAGAAAATGTTCGGAAAGATTGTTTTGAGTTCTTTTTATTTTTGTAATTTTTTTTGTTTTGTTTTGTTTTGTTTTTGTTAATGTAATTATTTTTTTGTTTTTGTTTTTTATTTTTCTTAAGGACTAACAATCTTTTAAGTTTTCTAATTACCTTGTTTTACAGAGTCAGTAAAACGTTTGTGGGTATCGTATCTGTTAAACCCTCAGGAGACACAACTCCTCCTACTAGGGATGCCTAGAGGTTTAAAGGCTTGTTGCATATGCTCAATGCAATCGAGTTACCTACGAAAGTGGTCTAGTTAACTTCTTGTTTGTTTTTATCTTTGTTTTCCTTTTGTTTTGCTCGAGGACTAGCAAAATCTAGGTTTGGGGGTATTTGATCGGTGCATATTTACATATCATTTTGTACCCTTCTAGCTTATGATTTGGTTATGTTTTTGAGTTAAACTTGTGCTTTTAATCCTTTTTGTGTTTATCTTTCAGTTCATTGAGCTTTAGGTAATAATGAGGGCTTTGGATAGTAAATGATGCAATCCATGCATGTTAGGGCCTAATTTGGATGAATGGATGAAGAGCTTAAAGACAAACTCAATTTTGGCTACAGTCCCCTGCCAGCTCAGTTTCGTAGGTCATATTGCAAGCTTTGTTTCAGCAACCTACATAGCTCGGATGAGGCCACATTCTTCATGAAAGTTGTTCCAATGGGTGTGTAATATAACATATCCAAAATTCAGCCCCATTGGATAACTATGGAGTCTGTTACCTAGCAAACACAGAGCCATGCTCAGGATGGATTTTATCAGCGCGCAAAATGAGTTAGCAATTTGTTTTGGCCTTAACTTCTTCATCCGAGCTTGGATTAGGCCAATACTTGTGTGGTTGGATCAGACACATTCTGAAATTCAATTTGGAGTGCTTAAAGTCATCATTTGCTTAAGAGAAGCCCAATTTGTAAGCCCTTGAAGTTGCTGGTCATGCTGACCTCAGGATGAGCTATTGTTTCTGGTTGGAAGCTTAGTCATGGTGACATGAAGATGAGCTAGGGCTGCTGGTGGGATTTATTGGTGAAGTGCATCAACCAATTCTGATTTTCTAATACAAGTGCATCAACCAATTCAAATTTTCTAATACAAGTGCATCAACCAATTCAAGATTTTATAATACAAGTGTTGTATGCATTAGCCATATTGAATTCAGATTTTCACTTCCCCTAGGCCTATAAATAGGGATGTTCTCTAAGCTTGTAAACACACCCCAAGGGGGGGAGCTCTCAAACACTTCTCTAGAGCTCCCTTCCCTTCTCTCCCTCAAATTCTCTTAATTTTGCTCTCTAGTTCTCAATTCTAGCTTTCCTTTTGCTTCTTAGTTGTAATTTATTTTTATTTGTAATGTACATTCTTTCTTAAGTATTCAAGTTTAATTAGTTTCCAAGTTTCAATTATGGTTTTTGTTCTTATTCATTATGCTTATAAGTTAATATGCTAGTTTGAATGATTGATCACCACTTAGGCTTCCATGTTAGCTATCTTGGTTTGAATTAACAGTATACACCATGCTTTAATTCGAATTGAACTATGAATAAGAAGAGTATGTATGGACATTCGACAACAGGGATTAGATACATGCTTGGTTGTTTAAATTGTTCTTCTATGCTTAATGGGTTCCTAATGCTTAATTTTAGGTTAGACAACAAATGATCAAATTAGGGAATTAGGAACACAAGGTTAGGACCAAACACCATGGCCTAATCATACATTAGCTAGAATCAATCCATTAATCTAAATTGAACTTGGGAACTTATCTGCTTGAGTTAGTTATTTTCTTTCTTTCTTGTTGTATTTATTTCCTTTTTTTTTCATTTCTATTTTGTGTAGGGAAATGAATTGGATCATTCAATCACCAATCCTCGTGGGATCGACCTCGCACTTACATACGCTATACTACCGAACGGCTCGTGCACTTGCGAGTATCACAAGTTGAGGATGCAACTGAATCCATTTTGGTGCAGCTGTATCTACGCAACAGACAACAAATGATCAAATTAGGGAATTAGGAACACAAGGTTAGGACCAAACATCATGGCTTAATCATACTTTAGCTAGAATCAATCCGTTAATCTAATTGAACTTGGGAACTTATCTACTTGAGTTATTTTCTTTTCTTTCTTTCTTGTTTTATTTATTTTCTTTCTTGTTTTTCTGTTTTGTGTAGGAAAACTGAATTGGATTATTCAATCACCAATCCCTGTGGAATCGACCTCGTACTTACATATGTTATACTACCGAACGGCTCGTGCACTTGCGAGTATCACAAGTTGAAGATGCAGTTGAATCCATTTTGGTGCAGCTGAATCGACGCAACAGTTAACTAGCTTCGCACAGGCAGTTGGACTTGACAAGAAGCCTGTTTTAAGCATATTAGACACGGACTCACCCCCAGCAGGGTTACCACCAATTTCCAGACCAGCAGTTCGCACAGCTGAAGGACTCTTTGCTCGAGCAGACGACTCTTTAGCTCTCTTGGCTGCAACTTGCAACATCGAGTCAGCTCCGCGCTTGAGTGTTCGTGGCATTGCAAACGAGTCATGGTTTCTAGGTAGAGGTACAATCCTCTCAGTTTGATCTCCGGATCGGCCCAGACGCCTCAAACCTTGCTTCTCAGCAGCCTGCTTACAAGGCAAATCATGAGTTTTGGGTAGCACGGGCGGAAACTTGAACAGAATATCCCGAACCTCCTGCATGCCACTGACTGGTTTGCTGTTCGAGCTGACAAGGCGTTTGGTCCCAGCAGACGAAGTATGAGCAACTCCCACATGGAACTTCTCAACAGGCGAGACCCCCTTTGAGGAAGACTTGCTCATGGCAGAAGAAAGTCTCGGCTGCTTTCATTGTGGAGACGTGTCCCTTGATCGTGAGATTGTGGCTTCATCGCAGGCAGATCTGCTGCTAGCCTTCCTCTCCTCGGGAAACTCGGTCGAGGACTCTTCCTGCTCGACTGGCAGATCACCTAAGTTAGAGCCATGCAGCTTCCATCTTTCAATATCCTCCACAGGGGGCAGACCGCCGACCTCCTTCCGGTGTTCGCTCAGCAACCAACGCCATTCACTAAACCGAACAGGGATGTTCAGAGCTTGCTGAACCTTAGACATGTTCGGGTCAAGATCGAGCTTCTTGCAAATTTTATTCTCTGCAAGCAGTAGATGGAAGTCAATCAGATACACAGCAAAGTTTCAGAAAGGCTATAGCAGATCAAAGAAGTACAACTTACCATTACAATAGATGTGAGGAACGAGCGGACCATCGCTGACCTCCCATTCCCATCTGCCGATAACTTCCAGCACATCCGTATGCCACACATGATCGCCTTGACTTAGACTATCCCTAAGTTCGTGGCACAAAAAATTGAAGCAGTTTGGACCAACCCCAGTAACTAAGCTGGCCTGAACTGCCACCCGCTCTAGCAGCAGACCAGCGCACCTCTAGCCCAGTTACAACTAGACTGCCCAAGTCAAAGTCCAATTGGCAAGTCAAAAACCTCCTCCACTCAGGAGCCCAAGTCACAGAAGGAAACCCAATTACAGTTGAACAGCCCAACATCTAATTCACACCTCCTCCATGCCGCCACGCGCCATGCAGAAGCTAGGGGGCATTTGTGGAAGCAAAATATCTCATTCTAGGTCAAATAATTAGGCTAATCAATTTGGGAATTATTTGACCTAATTTGGGGTTACCAAACCTAATTGGGAGTTATCTGAATTAATTAGGAGGTTATTTGATTTAAATTAGATGTCTTTGATTTTTGTCTTAATTAGGGATTTGATTAAATCCCAAACCCCTAAATACACCAACCCCACCAACCACACCAACCCCACCAACCTCGCCAAATTAAAGCCTCTGAGACCCTCTATAAATATTGGCTACACACGAGGATTGAGGTACATCTGAATTCCTACTAAAACTCTGCATAAATTATTTCTCATAAACCCTTCTCCCTTCCTATTCTTTCTCTCTCTCACACAAGGCTCCGGCCACCACACACGGCTCCGGCCACCCGGTTTTCCTTGAAACACCCAACCTAACTTAGGCATCAGATGGTCTTTGGCCAACACCCCCCGGGTGTGGTTCTTTCACTCCAATTTATTTTGCAGGGAGAAAGAAAAGCGGAGAAGACGAAGGAATCTTGGGCGAATATTCTCGTGGGAGGAAATTTGCTCCCACAGCTCCCAAGAACAAAACTTTACAAGAATGAGAGTGAATTGTTGGACAATCCTTCTCTTTATAGAAGTATTGTCGGAGCTCTTCAATATCTTACTTTCAGCAGACCAGACATAGCATATGTAGTTAATTATGCTTGTCAATTCTTGCAACAAACTACGATCACACATCTCATTGTATTGAAAAGAATTTTGAGATATATACAAGGAACTCTTGACCATGGGATTCAATTTACTTCAGGATTCCTAGAGTTACAGGCCTATACAGATGCTGATTGGGCAAGTGACCCTAATGATTGCAGATCAACATCAGGTTATGTAGTCTTCTTAGGGAGAAATCCCATTTCTTGGGGAGCAAGGAAACAAATGACAGTATCAAGGTCTTCCACAAAGGCAGAGTATTGATCTCTTGCAAATTCAACTTGTGAGTTGGTTTGGCTCAAACAGTTATTGCAGGAACTCCACATCACTCTTCGCAAACCACCAGTTATCTGGTGTGACAATATTTCTGCAATTGCTCTTACTCATATTCCAGTCTTTCATAGTATGACTCGACATATGGAAATTGATGTTCATTTCGTTCGATAGAGAGTTCAAAGGAAGGAAATGCAAGTCTGTCATCTCTCTAGTACTGAGCAACTTGGAGATATTCTGACCAAAAGCTTAGCTGCTCCTCAATTTCAATATCTGCCCAACAACGTCATGCTTGGTAAACCTCGCATGAGTTTGCAGGGGGGGTAATAGCTGACCTGCCTCATCAACAATAGTTTGGGGTTAATTATTGTTTTATTGTTAGTTAGCTGTCATTGAGTTGCTATAAATAGCACTCCCCTTGTAATCACATTCATTACGAATAGAATCTAATTCTATTTCATCTATCTCTGATCTTTCTTCTCTCGTTTCTCTCACTCTTAAAATCTAGCTTTCTTAGCTATGCAATCCTCTCTCATGGATTCTAACATCTCTCACATCAATTTTTAACAATAAATGATATTTTCATAGCTTACCAAATGGGTTGGACTTCCCAAAAAATTTTAAAAATCATTTATCACCTAAAATAATCAATGTCAAATGGGCACTTTTGTTACGCCGAATCCCAACCAAGAAAGATGGAGGGTATTCAATCCACATCCTTGATAACAATATTAGTTAGTTTGTATTCAGTTAAGCTGTCACGTGTGTGCTCACGTGTTGTTAGTTAGTATTAGCTGTAATTAGTTAGGTTGTTAAGTCTCGGTTATAGAGATATATGACACGGTTGACACACAATTGTAATTCATTCTGGAAAATCAATATACAGAGCATATCATTTTTCTTGAATCTTCTTCTTCCTTCTCAACTTTCTCTATTCTTAAGCTTCCTCTTCTAAACTGTTAACATGGTATCAGAGCCCTCAGTGGCTATCACCAATTCGATCCTCATTCTCTAATTTTCTCCTTCTCATTCTCGATCCCCAATTTTTCTCTTCCGTTCTTCAGATTTTTCTGACTTCCATGGCGTCTCCTTCATAGTCTCTTTGATTTCTTCGTAATTTCTTCGTTCTTTCTTCCTACTTTCTTTGAATTCTGTGGTCTATTTCACTGTGTTTCTTCTTTCTTCCTGAATCTTTGTTCTCAATTTCTCTTATTTTTCTTCTCCCGGTTGATTTCCTATTTTCGATTGTTCTTCACTTGCTCTATCATGGCGTCTTCTCTCAAAATTGAAAGTCTCCTTGGTCTGCTCACCATTCGATTGAACGATGGAAATTATCTCAAGTGGAGCTATTAGCTCGAACTTTGCTTAAAGGTTATGACCTATTTGGGCATTTTGATGGATCAGTGGTTTCTCCTCCAAAATTCGCCATCTTGGATGAGGAAGGTGTTACTTCTAAGATTACTGAGGCTTACAAGGCGTGGTTGCGTACTGATAAAGCCTTATTAAGCTTGCTTATTGCCTCTCTCTCTGACGAGGCAATTGAGTATGTGATCGGTAGTCGCACAACACGAGAGGCATGGCTCAATCTTACAGATCGTTATGCGTCCGTTTCTAGGGCTCGCATCAATCACTTGAATACTAAGCTGCAGACGGCTCAGAAAGGCAGAGATTCCATAGAACGTTATCTCCTTCGTCTGAAACATGTGCGCGATCAATTGCAAGCTGCTGGTGTGAAGCTTTCGGACGATGATTTCATCATTGCAGCACTGAATGGTTTACCACCGGAATACGATATGATCAAGACGATATTGATCGCTCGTGATACCCCGATTTCTTTCAAGGATTTCAGAGCACAACTTCTTGCGGCTGAACAGACTGCTGAGGCGAGAATTGTTACTCATTCTGCGTTTACTCCACATTCCATATCCAATGCTTCTAATGCATTTGCCTTTGGGAGCTATGGCGATGCTTCTTCCTCTTCTATTCATCCTAGTCAAGGTTTGCTTGCTACACCAGTTCAAGGACCAATTGGCTATATTGGGAGTGCTCCTTCGAACTTCTCTGGTTCTCGTTCTAATTTCAATGGCAATTATGCCCGTGGTAAGGGTGCCTATGGCAGAACTGGTTCCTCCTCCACTAGTTTTCGTGGTGGTTTTTCATCAAATAAATCTGCTATTCCGGAGTGTCAAATTTGTAGTAAGCATGGACATATAGCTGCTAATTGCTATTTTCGCAATTCTTCTCCATCTAATGCTGCCTTTGCTTCTGTGCTTGAGTGTCAGATTTGTGGTAAGAAGGGTCATGGAGCGTTAGACTGTTTCCATCGGTCTAACTATGCCTTTCAAGGTCAGCGTCTTCCTCCCTCCTTGACTGCTATGACTGCTCAGACAACCTATAATCCAGATCAAATGTGGATCACAGACAGTGGTGCTACACATCATATGGTGTCTAATTTGGATCAGCTGACCAATGTGACTGCTTGTGATTCTGCTGAGAATATTACTGTGGGCAATGGGGAAGGTTTGCATATAAGTCATATAGGCAATGCTAAACTTCATTGTGCTGATTCTTCTTTACGCCTTCCCTCTGTCTTTCATGTGCCGCAACTCAAAGCCAATTTATTATCTGTATACCAATTATGCCAAGATAACAACTGTAATGTTGTATTTGATGTGTCTGGATTTTATATACAGGACAAGTTCACCAAGCAAATCCTCTTCCAAGGAAAGAGTAGTCACGGTCTATATCCCATCCCTAATTCTGTGAGGTCGTCTCTGCAGAAGTCAAAGCATTCAAATTCTGGTTCAAGTGCAGTCGCAGCTTTTCTTGGTCAGCGGGTTAAGTCTTCTCTATGGCATCAACAGTTGGGGCATCCAACTAATGAAGTGGTGCAACGTATGCTCAAGGATTACAACATCTCATACAGTGATGATTGTCAGTCTTTTGTTTGTCCTGCTTGTCTTCATGGGAAAATGCACAAACTTCCCTTTCCTACTACTCATGTAAGAGTCTCTATCCCTTTTCAGAAAATACATAGCGAAGTGTGGGGGCCGTCTAGGGTGAAGTCTGTGGATGGCTATAGATTCTATGTAATCTTTGTTGATGAGTGTACTGGTTATATGTGGTTATATCCACTCTATCATAAATCAGAAGTATTTCCTATGTTTCTCAAATTTTATGCCCTGCTTGGTAATCAGTTTAATGCCAATATCAAGTGTTTTCAAAGTGATGGAGGTGGAGAGTTTGTTAGTAAGGCTTTTACTGATTTTTTGGCTTCTAAGGGCATTGAACATAAGTTTTCTTGTCCATATACTCCTCAGCAAAATGGATTGGCTGAGAGAAAGAATAGGCACTTGATTGAAACTGCTATCACTCTTTTAACTGCTGCACATCTGTCTAGTTCATTTTGGTTTCATGCCACTGCTCATGCTGCTTATTTGATAAATCGAATGCCTAGTTAGAGCTTGTCTTCTCAGTCTCCTTATTATCGACTTTATGGTAGTGTTCCTGATATTACACATATTAAGGTGTTTGGGACTGCAGTATATCCGTATTTGAGACCTTACAATGTACATAAACTTGAACCTAGGACTGCTTCGTGTGTTTTTCTTGGTTATGCTCAAGGATATAAAGGAGTTATATGTTACAATATTCATACTGGAAAATTTGTGATATCTAGACATGTAGTCCACGATGAGACCTGCTATCCTTTTCACGATTTTCCAGAATCCAGTTCCATGTCGTCGTCTATGTCTTCATCTACTACAGCTCCACTAGTGATTTCTATGCCCAATTTAGTCTCTAGTGATTCTCATAGTTCACTGTCTCAAGCGCATTCAATGCCTCAGGATATTGGTACAATTGATTCCATGCAGCATGATATTGGTACATATGTTGTTTCTAATACTCTAACTGATCAGCAATTACAAGCTATTCTGCCTATTGCTTCATCTAGTGATGATAATTCTTCTACATCTAGTGTATCATCTACTCCTCAGTCTACTAATGTTCATCCTATGCAGACTAGGGCTAAGAGTGGTCTTAGTCAACAAAAGACTTTTCCTGATTATCATTGTTATCATACCAGCTTACCTATTATTCATGAAGAGACTAAACCCCTTTCTTATAAAGTAGCATCTCAGTCTCTTGCTTGGCTTCTAGCAATGCAAGAAGAGATTGATGCATTACAGATGCAAGGTACGTGGTCTTTGGTCCCTTGTCCTCAACAGAAAAACATTGTTGGTAGCAAATGGATTTACAAAATCAAGAGACATGAAAATGGTTATGTTGCAAGGTATAAGGCTCGACTGGTAGCTCAAGGGTTTAGTCAAGAACCAGGCTTAGACTTCATTGAAACATTCAGTCCTGTGGTAAGGCATACAACAGTGAGGTTAATTCTCAGTCTCGAAGCTATGCACAAGTGGTCTTTGAGACAATTGGATGTTAAGAACGCGTTCTTACATGGGGAGCTTGAAGAAGAAGTTTTTATAAGGCAACCTCAAGGTTTTGAAGATGCCAAGCATCCTGAGTTTGTGTGTAAGTTGAATAAGTCTCTGTATGGACTTAAGCAAGCTCCACGGGCATGGAATGCCAAATTTACAGGATGTTTGCCAGCTATAGGGTTCAAATCATCTCATTCTGATCCCAGCTTATTTGTCAAGCATGAAGGCACTGATATTGTCATTTTATTATTATATGTTGATGATATCATCTTGACAGGTTCCAATGCATAGTTAGTGCAGACAGTGATTGATAATTTAGGAGCTGTGTTTGAGATGAAGGACATGGGACGACTTACCTATTTCCTTGGCCTTCAGATATCTTACAATTCTACAGGTGACATTTTTGTACATCAGCACAAGTATGCTAAAGATCTGTTGAAAAAGGCTGGTCTGAGTAATTGTAGGGCTTGTCCTACTCCTTGCAAGCCACATAATCAAGTTTTAATGTCTGAAGGAGAACCACTGCAGGATCCTACATTTTATAGAAGTATTGTTGGTGCCTTGCAATACTTAACTTTCACAAGACCTGACTTATCCTATGCTGTCAATACTGTGTGTCAGTATATGATTGCTCCCACTGAGATACATTTCAACCTGGTCAAAAGAATTTTGAGATACATTCAAGGTACTATGAATTATGGGATTCAATTTACTCATGGTCCTTGGCAATTACAAGCTTATAATGATGCTGACTGGGCAGGGGACATAAATACTAGGAGATCAACTACAGGTTTTGTGGTTTTACTTGGACATAATCCTATCTCGTGGCAGTCTAAGAAGCAAGGGTCTGTATCCAGAAGTTCAACAGAGGCCGAGTATAGGGCATTGGCTAATACAGCTGCAGATTTGGCTTGGATTCGACAGGTTTTGCTAGATTTGAAAGTGTGCTTGCCTCAACCTCCTACCATTTTTTGTGACAATCTATCTGCTTTGGCACTTAGTAGTAATCCTGTTTATCATTCATGAATCAAACACTTGGATACAGATTTTCACTTTGTTCGTGAAAGGGTTCAAAGGAATGATCTGGTGGTTCAATATGTTCCTACTCAAGAGCAAATTGCAGATGTGTTTACTAAAGGATTGCATAGTCCTATTTTCTTAAGTCACTGTATTAGTATGCGACTTGGAAATCCAGAGCAGGATCCAGAGTTGGGTTTGAGGGCGAATGATAACAATATTAGTTAGTTTGTATTCAATTAAGCTGTCACGTGTGTGCTCACGTGTTGTTAGTTAGTATTAGCTGTAATTAGTTAGGTTGCTAAGTCTCGGTTATAGAGATATATGACACGGTTGACACACAATTGTAATTCATTCTGGAAAATCAATATACAGAGCATATCATTTTTCTTGAATCTTCTTCTTCCTTCTCAGCTTTCTCTATTCTCAAGCTTCCTCTTCTAAACTGTTAACATCGGTGTGGGAGCAAATTTCCTCCCACGGGAATATTCGCCTAAAGATTCCTTCGTCTTCTCCGCACCTCTCTCTCCCTGCAAAACAGATCGGAGTAAAAGGACCACACCCGGGGGGTGTTGGCCAAAGGCCATCCGATGCCTAAGTTAGGATGGGTGTTTCAAGGAAAACCAGGTGGCCGGAGCCGTGTGTGGAGGCCGGAGCCTTGTGTGAGAGAGAGAGAGAAAGAAGATGGTGGCTAGGGTTTGTGAAGGATAATTTCTGCAGAGTTTCAGTAGGAATTTAGACGTACCTTAACCCTTGTGTGTAGCTAGGTATTTATAGGAGCCTCGGAGGCTAGGGTTTTAGAGGAATAATTCTGTAGATGGAAAGGAATTATTCCTCCCCGATTAGGTGAGATTTGATTAATTAGGGATTTGATTTATCTGATTTAAATCAAATCCCTAATTAGGGTAGGAATCAAATCAATCCCCAATTTAATTGGGTAACTCCCAATTAAATTGAGTAACTCCCAATTAGGTCAAATAATCCCCAAATGGAAGGAATTATTTGACCTATGGTGATTTAATTCGGTTCCCACAAATGCCCCCCAGCTTCTGCATGGCACGTGGTGGCATGTAGGAGATGTGAATTATCTGTTGGGCTGTCCAGCTGTAACTGGGCTTCCTTCTTGGATTTGGGCTCCTGAGTTGAGGAGGTATTTGACTTGCCAATTGGACTTTGGCTTGGGCAGTCTAGCTGTAGATCTGCCCACGATGAAGTCGCAGTCTCACGATCAAGGAATACGTCTCCACAGCCAAAGCAGCCGAGACCTTCTTCTGCCACGAGCAAATCTTCCTCAAGGAGGGTCTCGTCTGCTGAGAATGTCCTTATGGGAGTTGCTCCTGCCTCGTTTGCTAGGATCAAGCGCCTCGTCAGCGTGAATAGTAAGCATGTCAATAGCATACAGGAGGTTCGGGATATTCTGCTCAAGTCTCCGGTCGAACTGCCCAAAACCAGTGATCTGCCTTATAAAGAGGCTGCATAGAAGCAAGGTTTGGGTTGCCTGCACTGATCCGGGGATCAAACTGAGAGGATTGTGCCTCTGTTCAGCAGTCACGACTCGTCTGCAAAGCCACGAACAGTCAAGCGTGGAGCTAACTCAATGTTGCAAGTTGTAGCCAAGAGAGGTAAAAAGTCGTCTGCTCGAGCAAAAAGCCCTTCAGTTGCGCAAACTACCGATCCGGGAGTCGGTGAGAGCTCTGCTGGTCAAGTTTGACACTCATGTTGAAGCCACGGAGACATCCAAGCATGAAATTGCTGCTAATGCATACAAGCTGGGATACTTGGACTGCAGGAACGGTGCTCCTCCTTGCTGCCCTCTCGAACATGAAGATGGTGAGCAGCTCTATCTTGACTTTCCCCCTGCTCAAAGTTAGCAGTTCAGTGCTGTGGATGTAGAAGCAGTTGAAGAGCAGGTAGCTGATGAAGCTGCAATGCAGGAAGACGACGCCAAAGGTGGTGCGGCTGATGAGATTAGGGCAGATGTGGAGGAGCAGGTAGCTGGGGCTGCTGAGCAGATGATGCCGGCTGAGCGGAATCAGGCTCATTTCTTATTGAACTTGGCTGGTTGGCAGCTTTGTAATGAAATTTTCAGTTGTCTTTCAAACTTCAATTCTCATTGTATCTTGTAAGTGTATGTCCGGAGACATAGCGCTTGAAAGAGACTCCATTGAATTTGTACCCGAGAAGTAGCTTGCCTACAATGGAGGTAAGGCTTGTAGCCTGTGTGCGTATATCGGGGACATAGCGCTTGTAAAAGGCTCCATTGAGTTCGTGCTTCGAGGAGCAGCTTGTCTGCAATGGAGGTGAGGCTTGTCGCCTACGAGCGTATGTCGGGGACATAACACTCGAAAAATGCTCCATTGAGTTCGTGCTTCGAGGAGCAGCTTGTCTGCAATGGAGGTGGGGCTCGTCGCCTGCGAGCGTATGTCGGGGGCATAACACTCAAAAATTTCTCCATTGAGTTCGTGCTTCGAGGAGCAGCTTGTCTGCAATGGAGGTGGGGCTTGTCGCCTGCGAGCGTATGTTGGTGACATAACACTCGAAAAGTGCTCCATTGAGTTCATACTTCGAGGAGCAGCTTGTCTGCAATGGAGGTGAGGCTTGTCGCCTGCGAGCGTATGTCGGGGACATAACACTCGAAAAATGCTCCATTGAGTTCGTGCTTCGAGGAGCAGCTTGTCTGCAATGGAGGTGGGGCTTGTCGCCTGCGAGCATATGTCGGGGACATAATACTCAAAAAATGCTCCATTGAGTTCGTGCTTGATCGGTTCATAATTATATATCATTTTGTACCCTTCTAGCTTATGATTTGGTTATGTTTTTGAGTTAAACTTGTGCTTTTAATCCTTTTTGTGTTTATCTTTCAGTTCATTGAGCTTTAGGTAATAATGATGGCTTTAGAGAGCATAATTCATGCAATTCAAGCATGTTAAGGCCTAATTTGGATGAATGGATGAAGAGCTTAAAAACAAACTCATTTTGGCTACAGCCCCCTGCCAGTCCAGTTCCGTAGGTCATATTGCAAGCTTTGTTTCAACAACCTACATAGCTCGAATGAGGCCACATTCTTCATGAAAGTTGTTCCAATTGGTGTGTACTATAACATATCCAAAATTAAGCCCCATTGGATAAATCTGGAGTCCGTTACCTAGCAAACACAGAACCATGCTCAGGATGGATCTTATCAGCGCGGAAAATGAGTTAGCACTTTGTTTCGGCCTTAACTTCTTCCTCCGACCTTGGATTCGCCCAAATAACATATGGCTGGAAAGAAGACATTCTGAACTTCAATTTCGAGTGCTTAAAGTCCTAATTTGATTAAGAGAAGCCCAAGTTGTAAGCCCTTGAAGTTGCTGGTCATGCTGACCTCAGCATGTGCTGGTTGGATGCTTGGTCATGGTGAGCTAGGTATGAGCTATCATTTCTGGTTGGAAGCTTGGTCATGGTGACATGAAGATGAGCTAGGGCTGCTGGTGGGATCTATTGGTGAAGTGAATCAACCAATTCAAGATTTTCTAATACAAGTGCATCACCCAATTTAGATTTTCTAATACAAGTGCATCAACCATTTCAGATTTTATAAAACAAGTGTTGTATGCATTAGCCATATTGAATTCAGATTTTCACTTCCCCTAGGCCTATAAATAGGGAAGTTCTCTAAGCTTGTAAACACACCCCAAGGGGGGGAGCTCTCAAACACTTCTCTAGAGCTCCCTTTCCTTCTCTCCCTCAAATTCTCTTAGTTTCTCTTTCTAGTTTTCAATTGTTATAATGAGATCTTTGTGCTGAAATTCTCCTTAAGTTTTTCTAAGTTCTACTTAATTTTCATTGTTATGTAAATTCTTTTCTTTAGTTTCAAGTTTGATTAGTTTCCAAGTTTCAATTATGATTTTTGTTCTTATTCATTATGCTTATAAGTTAATATGCTAGTTTGAATGATTGATCACCATTTAGGCCTGCATGTTAGCTATCTTGGTTTGAATTAAGAGTAGACACCATGCTTTAATTCGAATTGAACTATGAATAGGAAGAGTATGTATGGACATTCGACAACAGGGATTAGATACATGCTTGGTTGTTTAAATTGTTCTTCTATGCTTAATGGGTTCCTAATGCTTAATTTTAGGTTAGACAACAAATGATCAAATTAGGGAATTAGGAACACAAGGTTATGACCAAACACCATGGCTTAATCATACATTAGCTAGAATCAATCCGTTAGTCTAATTGAACTTGGGAACTTATCTACTTGAGTTAGTTATTTTCTTTCTTCCTTGTTTTATTTATTTCCTTTCTTTTTTCATTTCTGTTTTGTGTAGGGAAAATGAATTGGATCATTCAATCACCAATCCTCGTGGGATCGACCTCGCACTTACATATGCTATACTACCAAACGGCTCGTGCACTTGCGAGTATCACAAGTTGAGGATGCAACTGAATCCATTTTGGTACAGCTGTATCTACGCAACAGTGCTTCGAGGAGCAGCTTGTCTGCAATGGAGGTTCCATTGAGTTTGTGCTTCGAGGAGCAGCTTGTCTGCAGTGGAGGTGGGGCTTGTCGCCTGCGAGCATATGTCGGGGACATAATACTCAAAAAATGCTCAATTGAGTTCGTGCTTCGAGGAGCAGCTTGTCTGCAATGGAGGTTCCATTGAGTTCGTGCTTCGAGGAGCAGCCTGTCTGCAATGGAGGTGGGGCTTGTCGCCTGCGAGCATATGTCGGGGACATAATACTCAAAAAAATGCTCCATTGAGTTCGTGCTTCGAGGAGCAGCTTGTCTGCAATGGAGGTTCCATTGAGTTCGTGCTTCGAGGAGCAGCTTGTTTGCAATGGAGATAAGGCTTGTAGCCTGTGTGCGTATGTCGGGGACATAGCGCTTGAAAAAGGGGCTCCATGAAGTTTGTACTCGAGAAGTAGCCTGCCTTCAGTGGAGATAAGGCTTGTAGCCTGTGTGCGTATGTCGGGGACATAGCGCTAGAAAAAGGCTCCATGAAGTTTGTACTCGAGAAGTAGCTTGCCTTCAGTGGAGGTAAGGCTTGTCGCCTGTGGGCGTATATCGGGGACATAGCGCTTGAAAATGGCTCCATGAAGTTTGTACTCAAGAAGTAGCTTGCCTTCAGTGGAGGTAATGGAGGCTCGTTGCCTGCTTGGAGTCGAGCTGGTCAGCTGCAACTCGAACAATGGCCTTCTTGTTGTAGTAAGATGCCAACTGCTATTGGAAAGCTCGAACAATGGCCTTCTTGTTGTAGTAAGATGTGAGCTACTATTGGTAAGTTGCAACTCGAACAATGGCCATTTCTCGTTCTTCTTCGAGCAGATCAAGGTTGACTTTCATCTACTTGCAATTTTGGTCAAGACTGCCCACCTCAACGCTCATGGAAGGGACGGCGATGTGTAGGGGGATGATTGCTTCTGTCCCATAGGCTAGAGAAAATGGTGTCTCGCCGATTGATCTCCTTTTGGTTGTGCGATAAGCCCACAGGACTCCTGGTTGCTCGTCAACCCATTTTCCTTCTGCGCCTTCCAGTCTTTTCTTCAGGCAGTCCAGCACGATCTTGTTGGATGCCTCTGTTTGGCCATTGCCTTGCGGGTATCTGGGAGTTGACAGGTGCTGTTTGATGCCATACTTCGCAAAGAATGCGGTGATCTGCCTGCCTACGAACTGCGTACCATTATCGGTGACTATCGACTGCGGGCATCCGAACCGGCAGATGATGTTTTTCCAGATAAATCGTTCGACATCAACTTCCTTGGTAGAGGATAAAGCCTCGGCCTCGATCCATTTGGTAAAGTAATCCGTGGCGACGATCATCATCTCCTTGTTGGCAGGTGCTGTCGGCATAGGTCCCACCAAGTCGATGGCCCATTGCATGAAAGGCCATGGACTGTTCTGCGGATGGTATTCCTCAGCTGGCAAGCCAGGGATCGGCTTATATCGTTGGCACCGATCACATCTTTGAGCATACTCCGTGGAGTCTTGGCGCATGGTAGGCCAGAAGTAGCCTATGCTGAGAGCCTTCTGGGCAAGCGATCTGCCCCCAGCGTGATTTCCACATTCGACGTCGTGTATTTTGCAAAGAACCTCGAGCGTCTGTGGGTACTTGATGCAAGTAAGGTGAGGGCCGGAGTATGATCTGCGAACAAGCATGTCACCTTTCATGTAGTACCTCGCAGCCTTCTGTTTGATTTTCCGAGCCTCGGACTTATCCTTGGGTAAGTTTTCGTTAATCAGGTAGTCAATGATGGGGTCTTGCCAGCTAGGATCCTCGTCGATCTGCATCAAGTTTGGCTGTTCTGCCTTTTCTATGCTTGGCTGGTCAAGGTGCTCGACCGGGATAGAGCGTCTGAATTGGGTATCAAGCGCTGATCCTAAGCTCGCCAGTGCGTCTGCATGCGCGTTCTCTGCTCGAGGCACTTGTTGGATGGTGAAGGTAGGAAACGCCTTCAACAGCTCTTGGACTTTGTCAAGGTACAAGATCATCCTTGGGTGCTTCGCCATGTATTCACCTGAGGCTTGATTTGTGATCAGCTGGGAACCTGAGTAGATGGCCAGCTTCTTGATTGACAGCTCCTTTGCCAAGCGCAAGCCAGCGAGCAACGTCTCGTATTCTGCCTCGTTGTTTGAGGCTGGGAAGCCAAGCGTGATAGCTTGCTCCAACAGGGTTCCATCCGGAGTGATGATGACGATACCTACCCCAGCTCCTTTTTGGTTCGACGCTCCATCTACGCGTAACTGCCACATGTCTCTGGGTTGGTCAGGTTCATCGGAGGTCTTGTCTGCTCTCGAACTTTCCTTCTTTTTGCTGACCAGCTTCTCTTCTTCAGCCGATGGCGTGAATTCTGCGACAAAGTCTGCCAAAGCCTGGGCTTTTATTGCAGTCTTCGGCCGGTAGAGGAGGTCGTATTGGCTTAGCTCTATAGCCCACTTCATGAGTCGTTGAGACGCGTCAGGGCTGTGCAGGATTGACCTCAAAGGAAATTCGGTCATGACAATGACTCGATGAGCTTGGTAGTAGGGTCGTAGCTTTCTCGCGGAAACTACAAGGGCCAAAATGAGCTTCTCCAATTTTGGGTAGCGAGTCTCTGCATCGAGAAGGGCTTTTGACGTGTAGAATACCGGATGTTGGGCCCCCAGTTCTTCTCGGATGAGAGCTGAGCTGACGGCTGAGTTGGACACCGCCAGGTACACGAACAAGTCTTCACCAGGAACTGGCTTCGAGAGCAGGGGAGGTGAAGTGAGGTAAGTCTTCAAATTCTGGAAAGCTTCTTAGCACTCCTCGTCCCATTTATCTCTTTGCCCCTTCTTTAAAGCCTTGAAGAATGGTCTGCACTTGTCGGTGGATCTCGAGAGGAATCGGTTGAGGGCCGCTGCTCTGCCCGTCAGACTTTGTATTTCCTTTACTGTTGAAGGTGACTTCATCTCGAGAATGGCCTTGATTTGGCGTGGGTGTGCCTCGATACCTCGTTGAGTTACTAGGTATCCCAGGAATCGACCGGACGATACACCGAACGTGCACTTACTTAGATTCAACTTCATGCGATACTGGCGGAGCAGGCTGAACGCCTCAGTGAGGTTCTTGATGTGGTCTGCTCGCTTAGGGGCTTTGACCAGCATGTCATCCACGTAGACTTCCATGGTCTTGCCGATCTGCTCCTTGAAAATTTTATTCACGAGCCTTTGGTAGGTTGCTCCGGCGTTCTTCAGCCCAAAAGGCATGACCTTGTAGCAGTAGGTCCCTCTTTCTATGATGAAAGAGGTCTTCGCCTTGTCATCTTCGTACATTAGGATTTGATTATAGCCGGAGTAGGCGTCCATGAAGCTGAGCAGCTGATTGCCGGAAGTTGAATCCACGAGCTGATCAATTCTCGGCAATGGGAAGTTGTCTTTTGGGCAAGCTTTGTTGAGGTCGGTGTAGTCGACACAAACTCTCCATTTGCCCTTTTCCTGCTTTGCCACCAGTACAACGTTGGCCAGCCATTCTGAGTAGGAGACCTCTTCAATGAAGCCGGCAGCTAAAAGCTTATCGATCTCGGCTTCGATAATCGCAACTCACTCGGGAGCGAAGTTGCGTCTCTTCTGCACCACGGGTTTGCTGACAGGGTTGACATGGAGTCGGTGGCAGATGATGTTCGGGTCGATGTCAGGCATGTCAGATGGCGACCATGCGAACATGTCTTTGTTCTTTTGGAGGAAGGTGGTCAGCTCTACCTTCTCGTCTAGGCTTAGGCGCGAGCCGATCCGCGCTTTTTTGTCTGGCTGGTCAGGATCGAGGGGTACTAACTCAACGTCTTCCTCAGGCTTCCAACCTTGTTCAAGGGAGCCTTCCGGGCGGATTCCCTCGTCTCGATCCTTCTCGTTTGGATTCTGGCGCGAGCCGATCTGCGCTTCTTTGTCTGGCGGGCCAGGATTAGGGGGTACTAGTTCAACGTCATCCTCAAGCTTCCAACCATTTTCAGGGGAGTCTTCCGGGCGGATTCCCTCGCCTTGATCTTGGCTCCTTAATTGCTATTTTGAAGTAGCAACTCCCTTCCCATTCGGGCTTGCTTGTCTGCTGGGAGAGTTTCCTGCCACGTCAGTAGCCTGCATTACTGGTGTGAACTGCAGTTGTTTGCTCTTCTTGAGCCCTTGGGCTGTGCATCTCCTTGCCATGGCTTGATCACTGTTGATCTGCCCGATACCACCTCCAGGGATGGGGTAGCGGATCTTCTGGTGTAGAGCAGATGTGATGGCTTCGATCTTGCTGATCCATGGTCGGCCCAAAATCCCGTTGTAGGGAGAGACCTCGTCGATGACCATGAAGGTTTGCGAGTAGACCACTGGGGGTGAGTGGACGTCTAGGTCAATTGTCCCAACAGTGATTGAGGTGGCCCCATTGAAGCCGGTGAGTGATCTGGCAAGTTTGCTAATCTTGGGCTTCAATCCCATCTGTTGGATAACCGATAGTTGCAGGATATTGGCTGCGCTGCCCTCATCCACGTGAACTCGCTCGATCACAGCTTGTTCAATTTGGATGCAGATTACTAGGGCGTCATTGTGCGGCAGATCAAGCCCGATCAAGTCCTTCTTTTGAAAGCCGATGATGGGTGTATCTGCAATGACTGGTACGCCCGTTGTGACTTGGGAGACATAAGTCGCCTGCGCGATCTTTCTCTTACGCTCCTTGGTGGTCAGCCCGTACTCCTGGGAGTCAGCTAGAATGGTGTTGATCCGTATGACCTTTTGGAGAGGTTCCTTGGCAGCCGCATCACGATCCTCGATCTGCTGAATGGCCTTCTTTGCAACGAATTCTGTGCAATGGCTGTCTCTGACCAGCTCCTCAAGGTGCCTTTTCCAGGCGTTGCAGTTGTTTGTGTAATGACCGTGCTCCCCGTGGAATGCGCAGTATTTGTTGGTGTCCCTCATAGAGGGATCTCCCCTCATAGGTGGTGGTCTTCTCACCCACGGCTTGTTCTTCACTTGTGCCAGGATCTGGTGGATCGGGATAATGAACTCAGTGAAGGTTCCTGTTTCTGAGCCTCCCTCTTGGGGTCGCGATTTGCGCTTGTCTCGGGCTTAGTGCTCGAACTTGTTGCTTTTTTGGCTTGCCTGCTTTGTCGGGTGATCAGCTTGCTTGCCGGCTTTTTTTGCCGCAATACGATCGTCGTCCCAAAGTGCGTAGCGCTCTGCCATCGCGAAGACCTCTGCCAAGGTTTGGCTTGGAGTTATGGCCAGCTCACGGTATAGCTCATGTTCGGTTGGCAAGCCTTTCTTAAAAGCTGAGGATGCCACTTGGTCATTGCATCCTATGATGTTCGCCTTCTCAGCCTTAAACCGTCTGAGGTAGTCTCGAAGAGACTCATCTGGTTTCTTGTGCAGGTTGAACAAGTGGTCTGCATGCTTTCTGACCGTCTTGAAGGAGGTGTACTCCTTTGTGAAGATGAGGGCGAACTTCTTGAAGTTGCCTATCGACCCGGACGGTAGAGTGTGGAACCAGTCTTGAGCTACTCCTCTCAAAGTCATCGCGAACACTTTGCACATCAGGGCGTCGTCTGCCTTGTACAGGATCATGGCACTCTTAAAGTGCCTCAAATGGCTCTCAGGGTCGGAGTCTCCCTTAAACGGAGTGATGGATGGCGTTGTGAACCGTTTCGGCGGTGCAGCTCATTCCACCTCGTCCGTAAAGGGTGAGCAGTCGACTTGAGCAATTTCCTTGTGCAGGGCCTCATCCGTGCTTCCTTTAAGTTGGAGACTTTGGAGTCAGTCATTCACTAACTTCTCGACATCTTCTGCCCGCAGGGCTAGTGGTTCGGGTCGATGTCTTCGGTGTCTCGAGCGCCGCTGGTTAACTTCCTCCTCGGTTCCCAAGGGTCGATCCTCTTGGTTGTTCTGCCCGTGGGGCAGATTAGGAGATTGAGCTTGTGAGGAGTCCTCCACGGCTTGTTGCCGTGTGTTGGTCCTCGAGCGGGCTGGTGAGCGTCGATTGTTGCGCTCGTCACGTGATTGTTCACGAACTCGAGCTCTTTGTGAGCCCAGCCTGGATTGGTTACTTCCTTGTGGGCCCAAGCGGGCGTGGACATTGGATTGTGGGCCCAAGCGGGCATGGACATTGGACTGTGGGCCCAGCCTTTCGCGTACATTGGTCCTTGGACCTAACCTCGAACGGATCGTCGACCGGCTCAGAGTACGACTTGCAGATATCTGCGTCTCATCAGCACGATCTTGTTCTCTCCCCTGCCCGTTTGCCTGACTGGCTTAGGACCTCTCGAACTGCTCGCTGACATGCTCGTGCGTCCTCCTCTCCTCGTCACGGGATCCAAGGTTAGGGCCTTGGTTCAAGTTGATTTGCCTGAGTAGCTGGCCAATCAGGTTGTTCTGATCGTCGACTCTTTGTGTAAGTTGATCAACCCGTGAGTTAAGGTTCACCTGACCAGAGGTGTGCATTGGGCCCAATGGCACGTGGGCTAGGGCTCCATTAGACGCGTACACAGGTGCACACGTCAAGTGTGGTGGTAGAGGAGGGAGAGAAAGGATCTGCTCCAAGGCTGGGGAGGCACCAAAGTAGCCGTAGGGCTGTGCAGCAAGTCCGGCAGTTGAGTGGTGTGGCTGCTACTGTGTTCCGACACCAGGCGGGCGCGGCAGAGCAGCTCCAGCCGCTGGCACTTGCAGTTGCAAGGCTGTGCAGGTCACAGGACCACGTGGTGGCTGTTCTGCAATTCCAGCAGCTGTCTGCGGCGGCTGTTCTGCAATTCCGGCAGTTGGAGGTGGCTGCGAAGCGCTTGGAGGCGGACGCAAGGCGTTGGTAGCCACGATACCGTGAGGTTGCAGAGAGGCTTCCACCACGAAACCATGAGACGGGCCCGTCGTGGTGGTGTTACTCTTCGAACGTCTTATATCGACCATGGTTGATTGAAAAAAGTTGTGGAAAATGAATTTGGAGCACGCTTTGAGTATAATTTCGCGCTCTCAATGAAAGCACCAATTTGTGGGAGCAAATTTCCTCCCACGGGAATATTCGCCTAAAGATTCCTTCGTCTTCTCCGCACCTCTCTCTCCCTGCAAAACAGATCGGAGTAAAAGGACCACACCCGGGGGGTGTTGGCCAAAGGCCCTCCGATGCCTAAGTTAGGATGGGTGTTTCAAGGAAAACCGGGTGGCCAGAGCCGTGTGTGGAGGCCGGAGCCTTGTGTGAGAGAGAGAGAAAGAAGATGGTGGCTAGGGTTTGTGAAGGATAATTTCTGCAGAGTTTCAGTAGGAATTTAGACGTACCTTAACCCTTGTGTGTAGCTAGGTATTTATAGGAGCCTCGGAGGCTAGGATTTCAGAGGAATAATTTTGTAGATGTAAAGGAATTATTCCTCCCCGATTAGGTGAGATTTGATTAATTAGGGATTTGATTTATCTGATTTAAATCAAATCCCTAATTAGGGTAGGAATCAAATCAATCCCCATTTTAATTAGGTAATTACCAATTAAATTGAGTAACTCTCAATTAGGTCAAATAATCCCCAAATGGAAGGAATTATTTGACCTAGGGTGATTTAATTCGGTTCCCACAATCGGCCTCATCAATTTGCCTGGGAGAAAAAGGAACTTGCAAACCGATACCCAATTCAATAAACCAAAGTTATAGCCAATCACAAATGGCTCAGACTCCATGAACAACTTCGACTCAAACTTGGGTTTTGGGGGTTAAACTTTTCTGGGTATCATGATAGTTTGTGGATTTGGTGACAAAAAATTCATTATTTTTCAATTATTTTTCTGGGGCGTATTTTTTGTGGGTTTTAGCTTGGTTTCATGGCCTTATCCATGTCTGGTGTCTCAAATCAAAAGCACGTCAACCAAAGACATGAGTTCTTCTGCAACACAAATTCAAACCTAAGTCCTGCAAATTGGTCTTACCTTGTACAAAATCACCTCTCTCAAGGATCACCTAGACAAGCGCTTCTGGTTTACACCCGAGTTCGGCATCAAGGAATCTACATTGTAGGCCTACTCCCTTTGATTCTCAAGGCTTGTGCTTCTCTTTCCTCCATAAATCATGGGAAGGCATTGCACGCAGAGTCTATCAAGTCTGGTATGAATTGTGATGTGTTGGTTGGTACCTCGTTAGTTGACATGTATGCGAAATGCGGGGATGTTTTTGAGTCCCGGAAAGTGTTTGATTATATGCCTGAGAGAAATGTGGTGGCTTGGAATGCAATAATTGGAGGGTACTTGAGAAGTGGGGATACAGCGTCTGCAGTTTTCTTGTTTGAGAAAATGTCAATGCGGACATCTGTGACTTGGGTTGAGATGATCGCTGGGTTTGCGCGAAGTGGGGACACGGTGACTGCTAGGCGGTTCTTTGATCAGGTTCCACCTGAGTTGAAGAACGTGGTTACGTGGACTGTGATGGTTGAGGGGTACTGTAGCAATGGGGAGATGGGGGCAGCAAGGGAAGTTTTTGAGGCAATGCCACAGCGCAATTTCTTTGTGTGGTCATCAATGATTTCCGGGTATTGCAAGAAAGGTGATGTTAGGGAGGCCAAGTTCATCTTTGATAGAATCCCAGTCCGGAACTTAGTGAACTGGAATTCTTTGATATCCGGGTATGCACAAAATGGGTTTTCAGAGGAGGCTTTGAAAGCATTTGGGAAGATGCAAGCTGAAGGCTTTGAGCCAGATGAAGTTACTGTTGTGAGCGTTTTATCAGCATGTGCTCAGTCTGGGCAATTAGATGTTGGCAAGAATATACACAACATGTTAGGTCATAAAAGGATAAAGCTTAGTCAGATTGTTCTGAATGCACTTGTAGACATGTATGCAAAATGTGGCGATTTGGTCAACGCCAGGTTGATCTTTGAGGGGATGACTGAGAGGAACAGTGTCTGTTGGAATGCTATGATTTCAGGTCTGGCCATTCATGGACAGTGCAAGGAGGCGCTTGAACTATTTCACATAATGGAAGATTCAAATGAAAGGCCTGATGACATAACCTTTATTTCTGTTCTGTCGGCTTGTGCGCATGGAGGTTTAGTGGATGAAGGCATAGAAACTTTCTCCAAGATGGAGAAATATGGTTTGGCAGCAGGGATTAAGCATTATGGATGCCTGGTTGACCTTTTGGGACGGGCAGGAAGATTAAGAGAGGCTTATGCTTTAATCAAGAGAATGCCAATCAAACCCAATGGCATGGTTTGGGGGGCTATGCTGGGGGCTTGCCGGATTTATATGGATATGGAGATGACTGAACAGGTAGTAAAGGATATTAGCACCCTAGATTCAAATATTGGGTCGGGTGATCATTTCCATTATGTGCTTCTGTCAAATATTTATGCTGCTTCCGATAGATGGGAGACGGCTGAAAGGATGAGGATTGCCATGGTAAATGAAGGCTTTCAAAAGACACCTGCTCACAGTGCATTTGTGGCCAGCGGCACATAGCATGTCTTTCGTGTGCCTCTTCTTGGTAAATCATTGCTCTGTGGCAGATCATGACCACTAAGCAATTACCAAAATTGATTCAAATCATAAGCGCAACTCAAACATACAAATTGTGCAGTGGCTTAAGACGAGGATTTTGCATGATGGTAGCTCCCGTCCCATTAGTTCATGTCAAGAGTAGAGTTTGACTGAGTTTAATTTTGGTGTTAAAACAAGATGCTTCATTCCAATGAAATTAGGCACCAGTTGCTCAAACAACCTGATATAATGTGCAAAGAATTGATTTGCATCAGAATGTCTGGCTCAACCATTGTCAAAAACAAAAGTGGAGTCGTCAAATCTTGGATTGTTTAGGCATTGAATAAAAACTGGAGTAGCATCAGCTTCTGGATACTTCTGAACATGAAATCACTGCAAGGGTTCTTAAAAATCCTTTAGCAAAATGTATTTTGCACATTCAACACAATTGTGCTGGTTTTCAGTTACAAAGAACTCGTTTTTGCTGCACAGACTTTCATTCTTTTCCCCTTGTGTATATTACAAGTATGAAAATCAAAATGGAGAACTTTATCTTTATGCTACCTCAGGTGACAAAAAAATCTCAGTTAGACGACACGAAAGGAGTTGGCTATTTTTTTCAAATCCTTGTAATGCCTCTTCCACTGAAGACCTACAAAATACAAACCAAGTATACAGTTAATTTTGTCTTCAGTTATGGCTATTGAATAAAAAAAATTCATAGTAAAAAGCATGCCAAAAGAGTATACGTATCCTTACCACTTCCGGTCACATTAAACAAGTACAGGCGATTCCCAGCTGCAGTTGCTGTGATCAGAGCATGAGGCGGCTCCAACTCATACTGGTAATATGTTCTTCCAGAGTCTCGTACAACATTTATGCTCATAACCTTCCCTTCAACGTTCTCCCCAATAACTTCCGGTCCAAATGCATTGATCACTGTCTCTGGACGTCCAATTTTTTCAATTGTGGCATCTCCATCAAGATCTGGGCATAACAAGCAGAGTTTAAAAATCAATATCTAGAGACTGACTTCGGGACATGCATCCAAGGGCACTTCCCCAATTGCAGAAAGAAAAGAGAAAAACTAGATTGTATCAAAACTCACTATCTGCAAATCTCAGGACAGGGGCAACAATGACAGAGAGGCGCCCCTCCTTGGAGCTACCGAATCTCAAATCGATCTCTGTACCACCTAGATCTGCTATTGATACAGGAACCTGTTGCATGGTAAAGCAGACAGATAAGTAAACTTGAGGCAGTTTTCAGACAGAAGGTAAAGCATGTGCAAACTTAAGCTCATGTTTAAATCTTTCATTTTGTTTAGCAATACAAGTATCATGTACCAATTTAAGCTCCCAAGTTTGATGGATTAGATTGCTACCTCTTCCCAATCTTGAGGAACTGAAAAGAGATAAGGGATGATAGGGCTCCAACCAACGCCATGACCTCCAGACTTCTCATCTGGTCTGCGGTATGTCCTCCATCCTGTCTAAGCATATACTTCTCAGTGAATGAGACCAATATACTTGAAAACAAAAACAGAGAAAAGCAACTGTAATTTGCAGGACCCTTTTTTTTTCAGCCCTGTAAACTGTTCAGTTTTTGAAAGGGCAGTCTATGCATGATTTTTAGCTCATTGTGGGCTCTGCATATTATAATTATGATGTCCAAATTTATGCAATATGCACATAACACAATGCCATATTACAACTAGAAAGAATGTTAGAATTAGAAGAGGGTAAATCTTATAATCTCTTTTTTTTTTCCTTTTTTTAATGATATTTGAACTCTTGTTTGTTGCTATCAGAAGTGTAAGATGAAGGATACCAACCTTGTTCATCCGGTTCAGACAGACCGGGAATCCTGCCTGCTAGAAGACCTTGTTTTACCACTGCCAAGCCTTCCCTTGGAAAACCCAATACTGCAGAAGAAAACAAAGAAACTCCAGCAGACAGCAGCACTGATCTTCTCTTCAAAATCCCAGAAAAGTTCTCAGCTTCTTCATCAACCAAACCATTCTCTGCTTTTGTCCTACAAGTTCCATGTTCCAATGAAGATTGAACAACCAAACTCTGGGAAGGGACTGCTTGCGGCTGATAAGTCCAGCAAAAGCTGCCACTGGTAAGTAAAGCTGTTCTCATTTCCTCAACCACTTCAGAAATTGAAGAGAAGTGAGATACTTTTAGACTACCTGTAATTTTTTAGTCTGTGTTCAGAAAATTTAAGACCCAATGAGAGAATGTTGTAGAAGTTGAGGTTCTCAGTTGCTTCTGGATTTTTGTAGTATTTGTGGTGCAGAAATCCCAGCGATTTTTTCCTAATCGTTTTAAGACTGACACGTGGCATTCTATATCACTTGTGTTGTTATTTATCTCTTTTGCGCTTCCTTTTACTTCTGGTCATTAACTTTATGTCTCCAAGTTGAAATTAGATTGAGTAGTTGATCCCTCACTTACGCAAGAAAGTTACTAGTTTTACAAGCGTTAAATATTGGGAGTTTCACTAAAACACCCAAAATGGGGCTGAAATTATAAAAAAACCCAACATCCAAAACACTTTATAAACACACCCAAAATCCATCATTACACACACTCAAAATCCATTTATAAACACACCCAAAAAATATACAATTGTTGATTTTGGGTGTGTTTCTATGTTTAAATAGTGTGTGGGTTTTTTTATAAATACATGTCAAGGATTGGGTTTATTTATAATAATTTATTAAATATTTCTAACACTCTTATCAATAAAATACTAATAAATAAATAAAATAAACAAATTTCCAACACTCAAGTAATATTGAGAAGACAAATGTCATAAGCATTTTTTAATGACGAAAAGCCTTTTTTTTTTTTTTTAGGTCAAAAGGGTAATTCCAACTTAGATCTCTTTCAATATTGAGAAGCTAGTGACATTTTAAGATAAGATTGGTAAGTTGATCCATGCGATCCTATATTTTCGAATAGTAATTTTTTTTTTCTAAATAAAAATGACGTTAGAGGAGGGGGAATTGAACTAAGACCTGGTGGAGGAATAAATGTTGTTAACTACAAGCCCTCTAATTTTTCAATTCATCCCCTTCTTTTTTAATAGACTTTTTATTTTAATGAATTCTCTATTAAAAAGTTGAAATGCACCAAGAGCCACTTGATATATCTTTCTTTTTTTAACTTGTAAACAGACACTTGACTGAAGAACCATAATTGATTACCACAAGGTCAAATTTTCAGATACCTCTCTGAATTTCAAGAATGCATGCATACGCGTTTGTCGCTTGAACCATAAGCTAAGATCAGTCACTTGACTACATTGATTTCCTACTTTAATCATATAATCACCTAATCCTTTCCTTCAAATTAATTCAGAAATAATTAAGTACAAAAATGATTTTTCTTAATTTTTCTATAAAGGTAGTGTTCTTATTTTCCGGGGAAGTAACTGTAATAAACTCAAAAATAATATTTGGTTTTATTATTTTTGTGGAAAATCTTATTAAGTTATGTGACTATGTTGGGAGTTTTATGGATTTCAGAAACTTCATCTTAACCCGGAGGTTAGAGAGCTCGTCGGAGAGGTGATTTCCGGCGGCTGCTGCGATAGTGTACGGTGGAGGTGATTGACACCACCCACCCAGATCGAAAGCTTGATATCTCGTGAGTATAGCCCAAGAAGAATCGGGGCCATCGGAGGTGCGGTGAAGGCACGCTGACGCCATGAATTTGGTTCGTCATTAGTGAAGTCAACAACTTCAACCGGCAGTTTGAGCCACTTACACTTCGAATCGGACCTTGAGGTAAGAATTAAAGTTGTTCTACTCAGTATTACTAACATTTTGGCGTAGGTCTTGACCGTCGATTCTAGGGTTGGTCCGTCGCCATAATAGTACCCCGAACCACCACCGGAGGTGGCGGCTCGTGGTGGGGATTCTGAGTTAGGGGTTTAGAGACAGATTGTAGTCCTGGAGTTACTGAGCATGTAGTATGTTTAAAGTGTTGAGATTACGTCGTTTGGTCGATGATCAGAGCCTCACAAATCTGGATCTTTGATCGGAGATGATCGGACCGTTGGATTGTGTCCAATTTTAGTTATGTTGTAGCTGGTGTTGTCAGGAGTCTGTAGGTTCAGACAGATTGATTATCGGAAGTCCCGATCTGAAGTTATTATGTTTCAAAGTTAAGGCTAGAGATCGTCATTCGATCGCGCGATCTAGAATGATTCGACTGTTGGATCGGGCCCAAATTGTCGCAGGGTGATGTCGGGACTATTTAGAGTCCATTGGTGCGATCGAATTTGGAATCTGAGGTTGTGGGCCCAAGGCGAATTTTTGGGGTGTCGGTTAGACATGTGGGACCCACAGGACCCAAATAGTGACCTTTTGGACAATGGGTGTCATTGGTCATGATTCAACGCCGATAGCATGTACGTCACAGTTTTGAAGTTGATTGGACGAGATTTGATTGCTTTGGATCCTCGGTTGGTCCAAAGGGCGTTTTCTTCATTATATGAAAAATCTTGGATTTTGGAGTTTTGTGCTAAGTTGAGTTATGTACTTTGCTTAGGTACTGTTGGAGTTTGAGTTGCTCGTTGAGGTTTGAGATTGAGGATTCGTTAAGTTGTTGAAAACGCAGCTTGGACGAGAAGTGAGTAAAATCATCCTAATCATGAGTAAAATCACGAATTATTATATCTATTATAATGTGACCTTGGATAATGTTAATGGCTATAATTAACATGTTGTCTGTGATTTTATAAAATGTTTTAATTGATTTAAAACACATGAACTTGTTCATCAACGATTCATGAGGTAAGTGAAACCTATTTTGTTTTGAATTGATTCTTTTATTGGAGATTTTGGTGTTGAACCATATAACATATGTTGTGGATGTATGGAGGAAATTCATTCGTGAATAACCACATAAATATATATTGTTGTGATTGGTGTATTTGGCGATAAAACAATGTTTAATGTGAACCGACATTTTATATTATTTTGGTGTTGGTGTTGGTGTTTTGGTGTTGGTGTTTTGATGTTGATGGATTTATGTGAGAATACCTTGAATCCCTTTTGAGTTTGTCAAGTGGGCATTCTCGTGGCAAATAATGAGGGATAAATTACCCTGGGAGCAAGACCCAAGAATAGTTAGAGCTCTAGTCTGGCGCCATCTAGTACTCATGACTGGAGTGTAATCATGAGTGAACACTACTTTGGAGGTTTGTATTGTCATAGATTAGAGGTTCATAGTATTCTCTCTTCTATCTGTCAAATATTTGACGTGTGAAAACTACTTTGAAATAAAAGAGTTTTGGTGTGGTCACAAGTGGTGATCGAAATAGTTCTTTAAATAAAATAAAAGAATTGTGGTTGTGATGATATTGGTGATTATGATTACCTTGGTTATACAAGGATTGTGATATGCTAATGAAAGTGCATGTCTTTGTATATTATGTGTAAATTGACATATTATACTCTGGAAGTGGTTTACTCATACAAGCTTTAGAAAGCTTACCGGGTTGTTCTGTGGTGAACCCGGTGCACTATTCGATGGTGTAAGGGAAAATCTTGCAGGTGGTAGAGACCGTGAGCATGAGAATTAAGGCGAGGAGCAGGAGGCCTGTTGGTGGTTCCACATAGTGCAAAGTGTAATGTGAGAGTGTTGGTGAGTGTTAGACTTCCGCTGTGTGAAATGAGTTTTGAGGAGCAGATTTTGTAATATGATGATTGTTCATTTTATTATGTATGTAACATCCTGACCCAAAATAAAAGGAATAGTAAATTAATTAATTTCAAGCATTATGAATTTACAATTTTGCCCTCAGAGTTGGGTTAATATGGTCATTTTTAATCATGGAGGATTTCGGGGCAGTGGCTGGCACCTTTACGTAGGTCATACTGAGACGAGTCCATAGACATGCGGTAGGCTTGAATCGGAGTCGTAACGAGAAAGTTACGAGCAAAACATCACCAGTGGCATAATCGTAAAAAAGTTGAAACAGGTTTTTAATTAAAAATCAGAAAACCCTCCCATTTCTCTCTCGCTCCCCTCTGTGCGCTCGACCCCCCCCCCCCTCCCCCCCACCGGCACTGTTCATCCGAACGGATTTTGAGCCAGCGCCGTCACGTCCGGCCACCACCTAGGCCGGGACCGGTCCCAAATTGACCGGGCCACCTCCCTCTTCCCATCCCGACCAACCTCAGCCGCTGGAACCACCGAGGCTGGCCGGAAATTGAAGAAATCCGGGCTGTTTTGGACAGTTTTGGACAAATTTTTGGGAAGCTCGTTCGGGTGTTTCCGAATGTCAAATTTTGTGATCCAGGTATGCTTTTCTATCCTCTCGACATGATCTAGCTACTGGTTGTCTTAATCTGGAGAAATTTCTACGTTTTGGTAGTTAAATAAGCGATTGAAAATCTGCCAGTTTTGGGCCTCCGATCCGGCCATTTTTCGAGGTAGGTCCAGGAACAAAAGTGACTCCAAATGAGGTTTTACACCTAGGGTAGGAAGGTTGGCCTGCGGTTTGGAGTTTTTCCGGCCTCCGAAATTTTATATAAACACCCATGTGCTGCCAGCGCGTGGGCAGGGTAGTGGGGCCACTCTCTGTCCGAGAATGTTCCATGTGTCCTCACGAGCGCGTAGGAACTTACGGATTTTGATTTGGACAACGTTTGAACCCTGAACGAATCTCGCATATTGTGCGATTTCCAGGTTCTATACGTTAGAACCTTTGGATCGCTTTCAATTTAATATATATTGTTCTTGGCATTCCTAGGATCGTGTAGGATTCAACATATCGCGAATCGGAGCTCCGGATGTTCCGATTCAATAACTTAAAGTTTGTAGTTTACGATAACCGTTCGATCGTGCGATCGCGAGCGAACCGACTGGCCGATCTGAACCAAACTTGTAGGACGTATTTCCTAAACCTTGTGGAACCCATAGGAACGTTCGGATCGTAAAACCAAAGTCGTGGGCCCCGCGGGCCTAAAAACTCCAAACTGTCGGCCAACCTTCCTACCCTAGGTGTAAAACCTCATTTGGAGTCACTTTTGTTATTGGACCTACCTCGAAAAATAGCCGGAAGTGGCCGGATCGGAGGCCGAAAACTGGCAGATTTTCAATCACTTATTTAACTACCAAAACGCAGAAATTTCTCCTAATTAACACAACCAGCAGCTAGATCATGTCGAGAAGATAGAAATGCATACCTGGTGTTGAGGCCCAAAAATCCAGGGGTTAGGCCCAAGCTTATTGTCAGCCCGGTGCAAATAATTAATTACAAAAGAAACTCGACCGGGGCATAATAGGGAATTGTAGGACACCTACACGAGCCACGGGTCACACATCACGCCAAGCAAGCATGCCAAAAACGCAACGGCTATATAAGTTCACGCTCATGAACCTATCCGGTGTTATTTAATTCGAGCTCGGCTTATTATAGCATAATTAAACTCAAGCACAAGCACAACGAATAAACATGCGATGCCATCACGCCATGCTACAAGCTCAAGTGGGCCCAAGCCACGTAATCACCCGGGGCTTGCTGAGAAGGTTGTGGCATGGATGGGTACGGGCACTCACAGGGCCCATTGAGGGAACGAGGGATGGAAGCTTTAGGCTACTTAGGAGTACTAAAACTCAGGCCCATTCCTCGGGCCCAAATACATGGGTTAGCATGAGAGAGAGAAGAATGGGGTCCAAAGCCTTAGGAGAACATCCCATAGGCTGCTGTAGCATTTAGGGAAGTCCATGATAGTTAGAATGCCCAAGAACGAGCAAAACCACTTCCAGCAGCTGGACGAAAGCGTGCGGGCCGCTGGAAGGGAAAACACCAATAACCTCAAAACTGTACTCGAAGCCCAGCCCAGCGTCTCTTAGAAAATCCAAACATCGAGCTCCACCCATACCAGAGCTCCCATGTGGTCAACCCAAAATCACAGCAAGGACCATAGGAAATCCATAAGTGTAGGAGAAATACCCAGTGGACAAACAACTTCCTCTGTTCTCAGTTTTCCTTTGTAAGCTCTGATTTGAAAACCAAGGGAGAAAGCAGGTGGCGCCTTACCCCCATGGAGAGGCTCAGCCGCACAAAGCCTTGGAACCACAAGAAGCCATTGATTCAGGCGCTCTGGTCAATGATTTTGCACAAGAAAGGGAGTAATCGGAGAAAGGGAAAGAAAAGGTAGGAATGGATGATCGACGAAATTAGGATCCCAAACGCCTATAAAACAGAGCTTCTTCTACCCAGCAACACACACCATTCCAGAGCAAGACCAAGCTTTGTCAAGCGAACTGGAATTTTCCCATCTTCTACTCCCAACGTTTCTCTCTGTTCTAAGATAGAAGCCATCCTAATTCTCCCCTCTCCCACTCTAAAACCTGTTTCTCTCCAAGAAATTCATGCTTTGATCTCTCTCTCTCTCTCTCTCTCTCTCTCTCTCAAATTGCTAAACCTGTGAAAGTTCAGCTCCCATGCCACATGCTCCTCATGCCAAGTCATTAACAAATTTCATGCGTTCCTTTGGGTGTTGGTGAAAAGAACCCGAACGTATTTTTCTAAGGCTTCAACAAGTCTTTTAAAAATTCTTTCGGGAGTCTGGTTCTTGAACTCAGGCTTCAGGAGGATCTTTTTGTTCGCTTTCTTCTCACAGTAACCCAAGCCCATTCGTTAGGCTGCTGGAACAAAAAGACCCCCACACCTGGATCGCAAAATTTTGCCTTCAAAAACAGCCGAACGAGCTTCCGAAAAATCTGTCAAAAACTATCCAAAACAGCCCGGATTTCTTCAATTTCCAGCCAGCCCCGGTGGTTCTAGCGTTTGAGGTTGGTTGAGATGGGAAGAGGGAGGTGGCCCGGTCAATTTGGGACCGGTCCCGGCCTAGGTGGTGGCCGGACATGACGGCGCTGGCTCAAAATCCGTTCGGATGAACAGTGCCGGTGGGGGGGAAGGGGGGGGGGGGTCGCGCGCACAGAGGGGAGCGAGAGAGAAATGGGAGGGTTTTCTGGTTTTTAATTAAAAACCAGTTTCAACTTATTTATGATTATGCCACTGGTGATGTTTTGCTCATAACTTTCTCGTTACGACTCTAATTCAAGCCTACCGCATGTCTACAGACTCTTCTCAGTATTATCTACATAAAGGTACCAGCCATTGCCCGAAATCTTCCCGAATTAAAAATTACCATATTACCCCTACTCCGAGAGCAAAATTGTAAATTCATAATGCTTGAAATTAACTAATTTACTATTCCTTTTATTTTGGGTCGGGATGTTACAATGTAAGTTTGTAATGTAATATTTGACTCAGAAGAGTTGAGCCATTATTGACATTGTGGTTCGGAACAGTGGTGTCGTATCAAGAAAGAAAAATTTAAATTTCTAGATACTTTTGATGAAAGTTCCGAACTTAACGTCCCAGATTGTTGGTAGTCATTGTTGAAATTTCGGGGTGTGACAATAACAAATTGAGAGAATTGTTATGGGGGAACTCATGGTGATAATTATGATGGTGATGATCAATGTTATTGTGCTTATCTCCTCAGTATCACTAGAAGCTACTGATCATAACCCTCTTAATTTCTCTTCACTTGCTTCTAATTCTAGTGTAGACTTTAAAGTTAAAAAATTTCTCCAAAAGATAGAGGAAATTGCAAGAAAAAGGTTCTAGGAAGAAAAACAAAGTCGAATTACGTAAAGGCTTATCATCAAACACTGCCATCAAGAAAAAAGAATATATCAGCGAAGCCTTTCTCTTCACTTTGCGCCTAAATTGCGTTCACCCTGAGGTGGTCTTAACTTGAGAAGCCTTCCTCTTCGAGGAAAACATTCTTCTAGCTAGGCAACGTGATTCTAAAACAATACTTGAGGACCTCGACCCCAAGACAAACAAAATCGATGATGAGCACAAATGCGTTTTCTAATTCAAAATTGGTATAAAGACCATTGGATCCAAAATCACATGAATCGTCAAAATTGACCCACAAGACTCATATCAGTAGTAAGAAAAACTCATTTAACAAAGATTGAAATGCCGAATATATCAGCGAATCTACAAATGGTAGTAAGTATAAGGCTATTCTCATTTCCTCTACCACTAAAAACACCCAGCAGCCCAGAACTCCTAACCCAACAGCCACCTTCCCCCACCCCTCTGTCTCTGGGCAGGCGGGAGGTTTATTAAGGGAATGGCTTTAACAGATGAGCTTGGATGGGGGCTTTGTGTGTGTGTGTGTGTGTGTGTGTGAGAGAGAGAGAGAGAGAGAGAGACAGAGACAGAGACAGAGACGGGCAATATTTTTCTGATAGGAGATGTTCTGTAGTATGTAAAGTCGTAAACACCTGGAACTTTTCACTAGACTAAAAAGATATATCAATAAACTGTATACAACAAATATTTAGTTATGAATAAAAAAAATTAACTTATGAACTTTAGAAAGGCACAGAGACTATACAAAGAGGCTGTATAGATCGGCATTCCATGCATAATATGATAATCAAGGCAAAGGCATTGGCGGTCTCCAATCAGAAAACTGTACCCAGTTTCTATTTACAACAGATCCATTGTGCAGCCAGAATGTTTCAGTTGACTGGTGAAACAGCCTGACTTTCCTCTGAAGTTCCCAAAGAATTGCATGCATTGCAGAACATGAAGCTGATTCAGAAGCATAGGCCCATAAACATCTTACTTGTCTGCCACGGCTTATCATCCCCTCTATATTTTCATCTGCCGGAGAGTAAAAAACAAAGAATCGAAACATAAGAAAATGGACAGAAGTTTTTGCTATGATATGCTGAAATAAAGATTGACCAGAGCAAGATGTAAATGGAGTGCTGCATTTGACCTGGTATTGACTCTAGGTACTGCAAAAGCTCGGGACCTATTCGAGTGGACGGCCATTTAATTGATATCTGGGTGTAGTCAACAACATTCTGGAAAGGCAATTCTACTTGATCTGATAATATCACAGGGACACACTCCTGTAGCAGCAAGAAAAGCATTATTTCTACAGATCTAACATCTTATGTGCAGGCCGAGAGAGAGAGAGAGAGAGAGAGAGAGAGAGAGAGAGAGAGACCACAAAGAAAGCCTCATAAAAACGAAGAGTCCAAGATGACTCCCCACGTGGAGCAAGGCAGAACTTGGCGTTGCGCAGATGTTCAAAATAATCTATCCTTCCCAATTTGTCAGGACCACTGAACTTCAGCTCTGGGCATTCCAACTGTTCATAATATTAACAGACATATTTTGAATATCTCTCCCTAATAACAGTGTACAAGAATTAAAGTAATGTAATCATGTCCAATGAGACTTAATGACAATGATATGGCCATGGTAATCAGCCATTTTAACCCAAAAACAAACAGAAATTCCACCAAAAAAACAAAACAAAGCAAAAAACACATAAAATAAAGGAAAAGGACCAAGTCGCTAACACGATGCAAATTCTAGTAAACTCACTTACAGCTAACTGTTTAGTTTGAAGTTCAAAATCCAAGCATTAACAGGACTGACAAGTTCTAACTACTTGTGTAAGCTCTTCAATTCCAGCATATAAACATGTCAAAGATTATATAGAAAACATCCGTACTTAGTACTTACAAGTTCTAACTACTTATGTGCATTCATAATGCTTTTCAAGTAAATGCGCCAAATGGGCTTTCTGCTTTATTCCACAAAGTTTTTAAAAAGTGGATTACAGAGTATCTTTTCCACAGAAAATACCCATAGCGTAGATAGAACTCAATAAATATCTCAAACTTCAAACTTGAATTGAACTCGACATCAAAGGTGGAAACTAGATAAGATGCATGAAATTCCACAATTGAGATAATCACATTCCGCCAATCAGGTGTCATACCTTATCTGGAAATTGCTTTGAAAGCTCTATCAACTTAAGACGGCCAACCTTTCCTTGTGCACGGCCTAAATAGTTTGCTAAAAACTTCCGTTTTGACAATGGCAAAGGATGAACCAAGGTGGCCCCATTTGTAGTCATCCCGTCCTCAACATTCCCAGGAATAATGATATCTTTCCACGTATTGAAGGCACTTGTATCTTTCTTATCAGTGCGATCACCCTGCACTAACATATAAATTACGTATCTTTTATGTATTTTCCCTCTCATAAATAATCTTTTACGCCATAATAAAAGCTTGCAATAGAACAAACTACATTCGATGTATCAATTCCATTACCAAAGTGCTTTAAATGTGGAAACACAGGCTAAAAAAACTTCTTGTCCTGTAACATAAATGATTTAGAATATAAAAATTATGGGAGAAAATAGTGACAATGACTCACGTCCAATATTTCTTTTCCAATTGATAAATCCTTCCAGGTGCATTCTTCTATATAAAATAGTAAAACAAAGTCGGTGGATGTATCAACACCTCCAATCAATCATCTCTCAAGAGTTATACCATCATTTTCTCTGCATTTGCATTCCGAACATAAGTTCCATTTTTCAATTGTTTTTTGAACCTTTCCTTCTGCCCTAATTTAATTGGATTGGATGCATATACTCTAACATTTCATACTTATCGAGCAATAACTCTTTTTTATGGTAACAAAAGACAAAACAAAAACAAAAACTTTTTATATGTAGTAGTTGGAAATATTTGTATCATACAAAAAATTGTTTGAGATGGTAGAATATTATTGTCCCTAGACCTAGACCAGAAGTGAACTAGAGTAACAATTGTTTATAACATTCTGCTAAAGCAATCTCCAAAGATTCTTCTTCTTGTACAATAGAAAAATTTATTCTTACACGATAATGTTTATATCAAATTGTATAAATAATATGCAAGGCATGTGTTTGACAATCCTGTACATCATACAGGTTTCAGACTAATTTTAATGTAGACTTTAAATCCAAAACCCATAAAAGTTCAAACCAGATTTCTCATACACAATGTCACACGTAGAACTCCTATAGAAAAATATCAGAAGTAAAACAGACCCACTCTGTGCCCCTTACATGAACAGATTCTTAACATGGACATTTATGACCACTGTGTTTAAGGCCCAAATTGACTTGACACTAAATAGCTGAGTCCTTATAATGGAAATTTTAGTCAATCAGTAGCACTATTAAATTTGTAAAATAACTTAAGCATAAAGGATGGAATAAGTAAATACCTCAGGGGTAAGAATAATGGAACGATTTATGTATGTTGCCCAAGATCTAAATAGGTGAGCTCCAGCACCACTGTGAAAACAAGAAAGTCAGCATCATTGACACAGCTTGAAAAGTTTGGTACCTTTTCTTTTTTGAGAAGAACAAAGGTTTGATAAGGAATAATTTTTTACAAGTCCATCACAGTCATAGGATAGACTTTAAACATTTTTCTTCAACTTTAAATAACAAGAAAGATTATAAAATTATCACGTTTACCATGGCTACTCCATACAAATGAAAGTTTTTATCCTTTTATCCTAGGCCAGACATAATTCCGTGCAGGATATAAGCATTTTTTGATGTAGAACAAGTAATAAGACTTTGAAAACAGACAGGGATTTCAAAATTGAAACATCAATGGATTCCTGAATAGGAGGAGCATCAATCACTGGGTTCCTGATGGGATGCTGTTCACCCTGGAAATGGTACTTTTTGGAACCCCTGGAAGGATATCTCCTTGGGGTACCAGCCCTTCAATGTTGTGACTTGATCATTGGAAATGGGAACCTGGTGTTGTTCTGGGAGGATACTTGGTTGGAAGAGGGTTCTTTGACGGAGTTGTTTCCTAGATTGTTTGCGCTCTCTAGGAATCAACAACATTGTGTTTCCAGTCTCGTGGATTGATATGTTCATCCTTACAATTGGAACTTCGGTTTCAGGAGAAATCTTAACGAGGTGGAGGTGAGTGAGTTGTTGTGATGGATGTTGCAGATTTTGGATAGGGTTCGACTGTCCCAATGTTGCAGTGATAGCAGAAGGTGGAAGCTTGATGGGTCCGGGTCGTTTTCCTGCAAATCCTATAGTTCTTTTCTCTGTAATAATGGCAACATGGAGATTTTTTTCTCCCGCTTCCCAGATTTGGAAGTCTAAGGTCCCTCCTAAAGTTAAATTTCATGTGTGGTTGCTAGCTCTCAGGAAGCTCAATACCTGTGACCGTCTTCAAAAGAAGAGGCCTTATATGTGTCTTTCTCCCCACAGGTGTGCTATGTGCAATCTTTGCGAGGAAAGTGTTGATCACGTGCTTCTTCACTGCCCTTTTTCTTTACAAGTTTGATGGAAGTTGTTCAGGGCGATTGATGCTTGCTGGGTTATTCCTGAAGGTGGTTATGATTTTTTGAGTAAAGCTTGAGGCTCTAGGCAAGGGGAAGAAAGCCAAAACTCTATGGGGTTGTCTGGTGTACGCAGTTCTGTGGAATATTTGGGTGGAGCGTAATAGAAGAATTTTTTAAGATTACAAGGAGAGGGGGTTGACGAAATTTGGAACAGAGCTAGATTCTGGGTAGCTTTATTGGCTTCAGTTTCTTCAGACTTTTTGGATTATTCCCCTACTATCATTTTGTTGGATTTGGTGGCAGCGGTAAAATGAGGATACGGTCCTCCTTTCCGTTTGTTTCTTTTTCCTTTTCCTCTTTTGTGTTCATTGGTTTTTTTTTTTTTGTGTTCATTGTTCTGGTTGGCTGTGGATGCCTTATCCACCTTTTTAATATATCGTTTCTCTTATATAAAAAAATCACTGGTAGGACTGGCTCAAAAATAGGAAGATCTTGCTCAATCTTCGGTAGGATTGGATCTGTCAGTTCAAGAACAAGAGAAGCTTGGTCAAACATTGGTAAGATGGGGTCTTTTGGTTCAAGAATCAGATCCATCAAAACAAAGAGAAGAGAATCTTGATGGATCATTGGATCATTAAAGACAGGAGCACCTTCAGGCTCCAATAGAGTGGATGTTTTCTCTATCGTGCAGCCATGTAAGCTTGACATGCTGAAAATTGGGCATCCAAGGTGTCACGAAATTCTGCTCTTGTTTTTTTTTTCACTTTTTGTGGTTTTATTAATCCATGTGTAGTGGCAGCGAGATGCTAGGTTGAAGGAGATGGCTTGTTAGAGCCCAATATCCCACATTGGAAAAATAGCACTTCTTGGGATGGTTTAAGAGCTCTTCCGGACCCTTCTCTTACAAGCTGATTTTTAGGGGCAAGTTCTACCCAGGGGCTCTCAATTGGTATCAAAGCCTAATTTCAGCACACAACTGGGTCAGACTGTGCAGAATGGGTGACCTATAGGCTGGATTAAGATTATCAGTATTTGTATCGTCACGTTCTTATTACTTTCCAATTTCTAGTAGATAGAGGATTACTGTCCTGTTTGTAGCAGGATTAGGTTGTCATAAATGTGTTTTGTAATTCAATAGTAACAGACTTGATTGAAGAATGAAATTATCTCTTCTTATATTTTCTTTTGTATCTCTATCATATAAACCCTAATATCTCTTCTCTTCTAGATTTCTCTTCCATCTATCTATTTCTCTCTGCACCTGCTCTTCTACCGTTATAATTTTGTTTCTAATCCTCTGTTTTCTTCTTCTAATTTCCTTGTTCTGTCTTTCTATTTTTTTATTTTCTATTATCTTGAACCGTAATTCTCTTATCCTCTAAAATCCTTTCTAGTTTTTAAGCTCCCATTACTTGCTTTACATCAGTTTTCCTTTCAAAATTACACACATATAGTGGAAGGCAAGAAACCACTCAGTTAAATCATTTTAGGGACTGTTCTACAGCTAAAGATCCATATCAGTTATTTTTTTACCCTTCTTCCAAGATGTGTGCTCAACATTTTGACCCAACCATTTCTCTGATATAGATATACAACAAAATTATGGTTATTTACATAGTTATACGTATTCCACAAAGAAAACAATTAAGGGTGGAACAATGTATGATTTCTATTTTCAGGCCAAACCCAAAAGAAAAAAAAAAGTTACTGACCAAACCAAAATACCTTACCTAGGGAAAACAAATATGTGGTCACGGCCGCCAGATCGCCTGAAATATGGCATTTGACTTAACACCTGTAAGAAACAATTTGACTGAATGAGCATAACATAACAAGATTTTAGACTTATCCCCATCAATTATAAAGCTCATCACCGCGCAAAAGCACAGCTACAAGAAACGCCTAGACTTTAGGTTTCTAAATGAAATGAAAAGGAACTTACCTTCACATATGTCTGGTTAATCTCCTTATCATTAAGACCACCCATCATTCGAACGCATTTAGCATACGCAGGCACAAAAAATAGGTCTGCTTCCTCTTTCTTCCGTGTTCGGAACCTCGATTTTAGCAGTAGCCTGTGTATTTTAACCTACATTTGATAACAAAGCAAATTCAAAGCCCACATAAGATTTTCTTTCTTTTCTCCATTTAGAAAGTTTCTCAGCAACAACAAAAGAACCTATAACCAATGATTCTACCCAAGTTAAGGCTTAGAAATTTAAGCACAGGCAGTAGTCAGGATTTCAAGCAAAGCACTAGTATAATAAGTACTAGCTTTCATATATTACATTTTGCAAAAACCTAGACTTGGCTTCAATTGCAGCATAAACAAGGTTAGTTTTTTTTCCTACACATTTTTCAGTTGCCAACAGAGCTTGAATTCTAATCTACCCAAATTTAAAACAATTTATAAAATCAAATCAAATCAATTTCATCAAAATTGAGAAAGGAAATTACCTGAGTGCCCCACTGACCTTTCAAGCAAGTACTGGAGTCGATAGTGCCATCCCTCCCGTGCATCAAGGCCTTGAGGCCATCGATCTCGCTGTCATCGTAGACGTAGATTTTGAGGTCGAGGTGGGGCCCGTACCCCCGATGGGGCCACAAGAGATCTCGACCGTCGGAGACATGGACGGAGCTCCGAGAAGTGGGGATGAGATCAACGGTGGAGAAGTGAGAGGCGCAGGGGCGGAAGGAGCGGTCGAAGAGGCTTGTGAAGAAGAAGGTGGCGGCGACCAAGAGGAGGGCTCCGATCTGGTGCGTGCGGGTGCAAAGAGGCTGCTGGTGGTGGTGCTGCCCGCCGAAAGGTCGGGCTTTGTTGTTAACACTACCCATTTTCGGACTCTGGGAATGAGTTTCAGACTGTCAGTGGCTGGAGTTGTTCTTCCGCTTCTGGGGAAGAAGGCATTGGATGAAAACGACGTCGGCTGGCACTGTGTTTAATTATTTATTTATTTTTGTTAATGAAAAAGGGTAATTAGAATTTAGATCGTCTTTCAACATTAGCTAGATGCAAGCTAGTTGATCATCTTTGGACGTCCCTAAAAATACTAATTAACAAAAAATCTCATATGCAAAGGCAGAAAGCCTTTAAAGGTGAAACATTCAAACTCTCTTAAAATACCTTGACTTGTAAATTCGAGATCTCAAATTTGAACTCCTATGAAATTTTAGTTGTGAGTGTAAGAAACCCTCATTCCTCTATAATTTAGACTATCGTTTGTACTCAAAAAAATCCCTAAAAATACCTTCTCATACATAAAGGCCAAGGTGAAATATTCAAAATCCTTGAAAATACCTTTAATTAACTCAAGATTCTTAAAAATAAAATGCAATATGGTGAGGGTAAAATAGTAAAACAATACAACTACAAATGGTTAAAATGAAAAGAAAAATAGGGTAATTACAACAAACTGCATAGTTGAACTTCCCATGTTGCAGAGCGGGTTCAATCGTCTCCACCCACATTATTTTTTCCTGTTTGATTTTCAATTTATTTTATTTTATTTGTTAAATTATAAAATAAAAAGGTCAGTCACACTCGTGACCATAAAATAATTTCTCTAATGGCATGTTTACTAATTCATAATCATAATCAAAATAAGGAGATGAATTCCTATTTTCTAATTACTCTCATGTTTACTTCACTTGGATGAATTCCTGTTTTCTAATTACTCTCCAACCCATTTGAGGCTAAACCCAAATTTTCCCCCTTCAAAAAAAAACTATTTGGAATTTGCCCGGGCTCAAACCATTTTTTCTCCCAACCCTCCAGACTCAAATTTTAAGACCGCAACTTTATTAAATTGTTTAAAAATGGTTTAAGTCTAATTTTTTTTTATGGATAATTTTTCTTCATTTAATCTTTTTAAATAACTTCATAATTTTATTTTTTTTAACAATTTGACCTAAAAAAATTGAAATTCCACAAATATAATTTTATTCCAAAGAAAACACACGACATAAAAGAAACACACAACATAAAAAAAACACACAAGATAATTGAAACACAAAAGGAGGATTGAAACAATTGTCGACCTCATTCACCATCTCCAAAGCTCCTCCAAAGGTGATCGATCAAATCATGTCGGAGACTCTAATGCACATGTGGAGATCGAACTCTATTATGACGAATCATGTAATCAGAGAGAGTCTGCTTATCTTGGTGGTACTCGTATGTAACGCTTGGCTCCAGCTCATATTGTCGCGCTCTGGCCCTCCTGGATCGTTGTGGACACGTATCCTCATCATCAGATTCCTTTTCAACATATTCATACTCATCCTCCACAATCATGTTGTGCAAAATTATACACGTCAACATGATTGAGTGGAGGTTATCCTTGCACCACATATGTGTAGGGCCCCAAACAATAGCCCATCGAGCCTGTAGTATTCCAAATGCTCTTTCAACATCCTTCATGTACGCTTCTTACATTTGTGTAAAAATCCTCTTCTTTGGGTTATCAAGAGAAGAGATGGTCTTCACCAAAGTTGATATAACCATTATTTCATACATTTTTATTATCTTTCTCATAGATTCTTGCTATGTTCTTGAGTGAGTTTAGTCCTTTTTTACTTAGTTTTGTGTTTTACTAGGTTTGAAGAGTAAAGATGGTAAAGCGAGCAAAAGGAGCAATTTTGGGATTGAAATATGATGTGCAATCCTGGGAGCAGAATGTGCTGTGCAGAACAGTCAACTTGACAGAATATACTGTACTTCCTCATAGTGAACCAGATGTTGAGCCTTATATCTTTGGAAAGATACGGATGTTAGCTTTTTGTAGAATTTTACGGTTCGCGATTCGGACGTGTGTGGAGAGAGTTGTGGCCGTTTTAGTACAGACAGTTCGGGCAGAATGTGTTCTGCGGGTTTTGCAAAATAATCCTTTTGAAGTTCAATCCTTGGAGTTTAATTTGTGTCAATCACATTTGGGAAGTGTCTACAAAGATGTGGAGTTATTTTCTAAGGTCTGATCCTATATTTAGTAGGATTTTGGATGCCAACTCATCAAAGACAATTGAAGCCAAACTAGGAAAGCATAGTTACCAAGTCAAAAGAGGATTTGTTCCTTATTTAAAGAAGACCAGAAATTAGGTTCTGGGATGCTGGAGTTTGAAGGAGAGTCAGAGCCGCTGCCATCATCAAGTTCTCGAGCATCATCACAATCTATAAGTTTTATTTTATGTTTTCTAGTTTTTCAATTATGTTTTCTTTGAACATGAGTAACTAAGTTATTCTCTAGGGCGAGGATGACGCCCGAGCATGGATAGTTATGATTTCTAATGTTATTTAATGGATTCTAAGTTTCTTTTAGATGAATGTTTAATCACTATTTTAATTGTTGCTATTTGTTTAAGTTCTTTGACTGATCACCTTAGGGCTTTGCATCTAGTAAATTGGAAGATGAATTTGAGGCAGAACTCGCAATATAATTCAATTAGCTTCTTGTGATTAAGTGTGGTGAATTACATTATTGCTTGACGAAGAATAATGGTTTGCTTGGTTCTCTCGTTTTCTAGAACGTAATGAATCCAACTTGTTAAATGTATGCCTTAACCAGGATAGATTGCAGGATTGGGTATATGATCTTTGTCTGAACTAGAAAAGAATCTTACACTTACGGAAAACTATGGTCTGAGTGCCTGAAAAGGACTTAGATACGGGAATTATCATCTAAAGAATCGAAAGAATCTGTTGAATGCATTGAAATCTAACTTGGATTGCTTGTGGTTGATTCCGAAACCCTAGACCTTCATCATTGTTTGTTAACCTTAAAATTCAACCTTTTTATTCTCAATTGTTTTTATTAATTTCTTTGTTTTCATAAACTTTCACAACAACAATCTCTACAAATTCACTTGCGTATCAGTTAGATTTAATTTAGGTATTTGAATATTAGATTAATTTGGAATCCTCGTGGGAACGATACTTGGACTTGTCAAACGCTATACTACATCAATCTTGTGCACTTGCAAGGACAGACCAAGTAGCCAACGGGGGTAGATCCCATTTGCCAAATAGTAGCCTAAATATATTCAACATGAGGAGCCACTCCATGTACCACATCATTGAACAATAGAGAACGAGCTAAAATGTTGATATCATTGTTGGATCTAGCAGCTTCAAAAAAGGCATGCCATATCCATGTGTCGTACGAGGCCACGACCTTTAGCACAACAGTTTTGTGATCGGTAAACTGGCCTGCCCAAGCAGATGGCAGTTCTTCCATTCTCAGTGCAAGCAGTCAAGACTTCCTAACATGCCTGGGAAGCCTCGATGACTTGCCTTGTGAAATAACCTGTCAAGGTCAGTTGGATTTAGAGACCTGAGGTACCATTGTCCAAACACGGCTTCAACAGCGCAACAAAACTTACGGAGTGATTCAAGAGCTGTGCTTTCACCCAATCTACAATACTCGTCGATCGCATCAGCCGAGCATCCCCATGCGAGCATACGAAAGACAGTAGTTAACTTTTGTCAGGAGATAGCCCTTGTCGGCTAAGCCTGTCATTTTTATGGCAAAAGTATGGCTCGTAGTTGACAACATCATTCAAGATGCGGTAAAACAACTTTTTCCGCATTTTGAACCGCCTACAAAAGTTCGTAGTATTAAAATGTGGCCTTTCAACGAAGTAGTCGGACATGAGATTACAAGAGCGATCGTCCTTCTCACAGTTCTTGTACTCACGACTGACTACTGGCCCACCATGTTTGGTGGCTTCATTCTCCAGTGAAGTATGATGAACAATGGCTTGTATCACTCTTTGATGATGTTCCTCATCATTTGAATCATCATCAAACATAAAGTAAGTGATGGCCTTACCACGGTTATCCATTGAAAGCTTGAAATGATAAGAAAAGTATGAGAATGAAGAAGGTGATGTGCTTGAAATGATATGAAAAGTATGAGAATGAAAAGAGATTGATGAAATTGACAAAGGAAAAATAAATTGAGAAATAGAAAAAATATTTTTGGTAGATTAATTGAGAAATGGGTGAGTATTTATAGAGTTTGGAGTGAGTTTTGGGGTTGGATATGATTTAGATTAATTTAAAATATTATTTTGATCGTTGGATTTAAATTTCAGGCATTGGATATTTTTCTTTATTCCTTTAATATAGCTTAGATTTAATCTAGATCGTTGATTTAAATTACTATTAGAATATAAAAATAAAAATAAAAACGAAATTTGAATTGTTGTCGTTGGATTCCAACAGCAACATAACCAAAATGCGACACTTGGCAAGCTGATGCGTCAGGCAGCAGACAACCATTGCAGCGCAGGCCCCAATCTAATTGCTTGCACATGGGTTGCACCAGCAGTAGGTGGGCTCCACTGAAATTTTTTTTGGGTCCAGGCAATAGCTGGACTACTATTTGGCCCCAAGTTTGGGTTTCCCAAATTTTTGCCCCTTCATTTTCTTGGGTTGAAAGAGGTTTTAGGCTATATTTTGGGTTTGGCCTCATGGGTTGGAGATGACCTAAGGAATTAGTACCACTCCTACCCCAATTTCATATGATTTACTAAGTAATTTCAATAGGAATCCGGATTCTAACTCTCCTCAATCCAACTCCTCCTTAATTAAATTCATCATCAAGTCAATTCATCCTCATTCGATTACGCATTAGTAAACAGGCGGCACGTGATCGGTGCATATTTACATATCATTTTGTACCCTTCTAGCTTATGATTTGGTTATGTTTTTGAGTTAAACTTGTGCTTTTAATCCTTTTTGTGTTTATCTTTCAGTTCATTGAGCTTTAGGTAATAATGAGGGCTTTGGATAGTAAATGATGCAATCCATGCATGTTAGGGCCTAATTTGGATGAATGGATGAAGAGCTTAAAGACAAACTCAATTTTGGCTACAGTCCCCTGCCAGCCCAGTTTCTTAGGTCATATTGCAAGCTTTGTTTCAGCAACCTACATAGCTCGGATGAGGCCACATTCTTCATGAAAGTTGTTCCAATGGGTGTATACTATAACATATCCGAAATTCAGCCCCATTGGATAATTGTGGAGTCTGTTACCTAGCAAACACAGAGCCATGCTCAGGATGGATTTTATCAGCGCGCAAAATGAGTTAGCAATTTGTTTTGGCCTTAACTTCCTCCTCCGACCTTGGATTGGCCCAAATGATATATGGCTGGAAAGAAGACATTCTGAACTTCAAGTTTGAGTGCTTAAAGTCTTAATTTGCTTAAGGGAAGCCCAATTCGTAAGCCCTTGAAGTTGCTGGTCATGCTGACCTCAGGATGAGCTATTATTTCTGGTTGGAAGCTTGGTCATGGTGACATGAAGATGAGCTAGGGCTGCTGGTGGGATTTATTAGTGAAGTGCATCAACCATTTCAGATTTTATAATGGAAGTGTTGTATGCATTAGTGAAGTGCATCAACCATTTCAGATTTTATAAAACAAAGTGTTGTATGCATTAGCCATACTTAATTCAGATTTTCAGCTTCCTTAGGCCTATATATAGTGAGGTTTCCCAAGCTTGTAAACACACCCCAAGGGGGGGAGCTCTCAAACACTTCTCTAGAGCTCCCTTCCCTTCTCTCCCTCAAATTCTCTTAGTTTCTCTTTCTAGTTTTCAATTGTTATAATGAGATCTTTGTGCTGAAATTCTCCTTAAGTTTTTCCAAGTTCTACTTAATTTTCATTGTTATGTAAATTCTTTTCTTTAGTTTCAAGTTTGATTAGTTTCCAAGTTTCAATTATGATTTTTGTTCTTATTCATTATGCTTATAAGTTAATATGCTAGTTTGAATGATTGATCACCATTTAGGCTTGCATGTTAGCTATCTTGGTTTGAATTAAGAGTAGACACCATGCTTTAATTCGAATTGAACTATGAATAGGAAGAGTATGTATGGACATTCGACAACAGGGATTAGATACATGCTTGGTTGTTTAAAATGTTCTTCTATGCTTAATGGGTTCCTAATGCTTAATTTTAGGTTAGACAACAAATGATCAAATTAGGGAATTAGGAACACAAGGTTATGACCAAACACCATGGCTTAATCATACATTAGCTAGAATCAATCCGTTAATCTAATTGAACTTGGGAACTTATCTACTTGAGTTAGTTATTTTCTTTCTTCCTTGTTTTATTTATTTCCTTTCTTTTTCATTTCTGTTTTGTGTAGGGAAACTAAATTGGATCATTCAATCACCAATCCCTGTGGAATCGACCTCGCACTTACATACGCTAAACTACCAACGGTTCGTGCACTTGCGAGTATCACAAGTTGAGGATGCAGCTTAATCCATTTTGGTGCAGCTGTATCTACACAACAAGTTTTTGGCGCCGTTGCCGGGGATTGGCAACATAGTTTGGTTCTATTTCTTTTCCCTACTTGTTTTATTTTTATTTTTCATTTTCATGTTTTTCTAGACAATTTCAAGTTTTAAAGTTAATGACGTTAATGGACAAGTTGTGTTTGTAGTCCAACAGAAAAGGACAATTGCCCAACAAGCAAGAGAACTGGGTTTAAGTCCCAGCTTACACAACCCATTGGTGCTTGTTGCTTTGAAGCATGGAATTGGATGTGTGTTGATTTTCCTTTTCATTTTAGTTTTTATTTCCTAATCCTTTTAATTCCATTTCAAGTTTGTGTGTTTGTTTTAGCAATTTATGATAGCTTAATAAAAATGGAGAGAGATGGCAACCTCAATCATAAGAATGGGAAGTGTGGAGCAATGGGAGAAGTCGCGACCTCCAAGTGCATCACATTCGACCTAATCGCTTCAAGGGGGAGCATTTCAATCCTTTCTCTTCTTTGAATTATGTTTATTTCCGTCATTGTTTTTACCTTTTGGTCCGCGTTGAGTTCTTTGTTTTTCTGTGCTGAATCCAACCATATAAAGAACGTGAAATTTGGACTTACGGTTGGAAAGTTATAGCCTAAACACTGAACACAGGTCGAAGCTGAAAAATAGAGAAACGAATCTGTCCAAATGGTGATAAACGGGTGATAGAAAGTGCTGTTTGTGTTTTTCTTTGGTTTATTGGTTTGTTTCTTTTAGTACAACAATTTATGTTGTTTGTTTGAATTTGTTTAGAGTACTTAGTTCATTTTCATTTATGGTTTGTTGTTCCATTTTATCTTAATTTTTTTTTGTTTCTTATCTTAAAAATTTTAAAAAGATTTTTCATATGAGCTGACTTATGGTAACTCCAGTGAGCACTTCCGTCAATACAGTGTCTAGGAGTTCTATAGGCGACACCTTCGGTGTCTAAGAAGTTTGGGTTTTAAGCGGGACCATTGTGACCCCTCCAACCTTCCCGGATCCCCTGGCTGTGTTTTCTGAGGCCCTTAACTGGTCATCCGTGAGTTGCTTGTATATTGTGTGTTTTTAAATTAAGTTTTTTTTATTTTCTTTGTTTTCTTTTTTGTTGAGTCTTTGTTTTTGTTTTGTTTTTGTTTTTGTGTTGTTATGTTAGTTTATTTATTTATTTACGTGGTATGGTTAGTTAGTTTATTTCTGAGTGTTAAAACACATTTTTATTTCAAACATTGCATAAAAAAAAAACAAAAAAAAAAACAAAACAAAACAAAACAAAAATAAAAACAATAAATAAAAAAAAACATCATCATCATCATCTTCTTCATCTTCTTCATCATCTTCATCTTCATGGCATGCCTCTGTTTTCTCTTACTTGCAGAATCTGCAGCAACTCCACATGGTCCTCATTTTTTCTCTGCAGTGCTTCCACGTGCTGATTGGCACAATAGAGCCGCTTCTGCAAGTCCGCCACCATAGCCTTCAAGGAAGCTATTTCCTCAATCATCGCGGCACACTCCCTTGTCCTCGCCAGTAATCGCATGCCCAAATTGGTAGCAGAGACCGCGTGGAGCACAGTTAAATTGTGGGACTCCTCTACCGCTGCCTTATCAGACCTCTGTGCCACATGCAGATGATCTGTCGGAGTGAGCTTGCTGCTAATCATGCCTCCTAGCAGCACTGCTCTGTTCGACAGTGCCTCAGAAAAGTTCGGTATTGCCTCAGCAAAGTTTGAGGCCGTGCCATGATGATATGAAGAGTTTGGAAAGACAGTGTTTGAAGGAGCCCTTGTCTGGGCATTCGGTGGTGCAAGTGAGAGCTCAAGGTTGAGATCATCAAGGTGAGTGCATGAGGATGCCATTTTTTTTTTCTGTTTCTGGATTTTTTGATGTTTTTCCTTGAGTTTGCAGGAAGAAATGCTGGGTATCATCCGCTTGTAGAGGCGTGCTTTAAATAGACATATGCTGATGAAGGTGCCAACACCATTTCGGATTTCCCGAGCATGCTCGACCTAATCGCTTCAAGGGGGAGCACCTTTACTTTTACTTTACTTTTCTTTTTTCCATGTTTTCTGGTGTTTAATGTTTTTGCCCGTTACTTTCATTTTCTAGAGCTTTGTGTTTTTGCTTTTCCCTTTCGGCTATCATCTTTATCTTATTTTAGTTAGGGAAATGTGTTTTCTTTTCCGTTTGTCGTCTTTATTTTATTTAAGTTTGGGAAGTGTGCTTTCTTTTCCGTTTTTTTTTTCTTCTGCAACTTTACTATTTTATTTCCGAAACAAAATAACGAAAATACAAAAACAACAAAATAAAATAAAAACAACAATAATGCAGTAGGAAATCATTTCTTCTCGGTGCTTGGTGTCTCGACCATTGGAGCTTTGAGTTTGGCCCTCTGGCTGTCCTCTTCCGGGGCTTCACGCACAGCTTCTTGGGGCTCATCACTTGAGCTCCCAAAGATCGCAATCTTAGCTTGAGCGTAACTACTCTCGCGATCTGCTTGTTTGCGTTTACCCGGTCGGTCTAGGTCTTCCAGCTGTTTTCGCATGTCGCGAGAGTACAACTCTACCATCTTTGATAGGTTTCTATTCTCGTCCCGCAATACTTCTAGCTGGTGTCGATTCACCTCCACTATCCTTGACCTCTCCCTTTTCAAGCTTTTTATAGCAGTCTGACACTCCTCAACCATACTTCGCTCCGCCGCCAACTGACCTTTCAGCACCTCTACCTCATGGGACTTCGCAAGTAGGCGATGACCCAAACTTGCGACTGTTGCCGTACTCTGCACGCTCAGTGCTAGGGCATCGCTCACGACCCGGTTGTCATCCCTTGTCCCCAGAACACGTATATCTTTAGGAGTCACTAAATTTCTAGCCACTCCAATAGCAACATCGTTGTCCAGGAGTATTGAGTCAGTTACTGTCACAGGCCCCCGTGCGGAAGCAAAGTAGGGCATCCATACTGGTGCCGCTGCTTGGCCTCGTGTCTGAGTCGGTGGAGCTAGGTTGAGATCCAACGAAAATGGGTAGTTAGAGGCCATTTGATTTCTCACTCTCTTTTCTTCTTTCTTTCTTTTCTCTTTTGTGTGTTTCTGAGTTTGTGTTTTTTTTTTTTTTTACCCTTTCTTTTTACCTTTTATAGACTTAGTCTGCTAACCCTAGCCGCTGCGGTTCTGAGTTCTGTGCGGCCCTTACGGCTTCTCTCTATATGTCGCCGCACCCGTTTCCCAACCCCCCTTAATTGCATTTTCACCTTTCACCACCTTCTAGTGAAAAAGTCGTCCCGCTTCACCCAAGAAGCCAATAATTCTGGCTTGGGGGATGTGACAGCTGCTTCTGCGCGGCGACACGTCCCTCACCCCTTTCACCCGTGACTTCCCAGGAACCAAGGCATCAGGGACCACACACTTTCTTTTCAGAAATCCCGCCTTTGCGCTCCCAATTCAAGTTTCATTTTATTTAAAAAATAATAATAATAATAATAATAACAAACGTGTGGGCTTCAGATTTCATTGTGGGTTAGGTTTTCACCGTTGTTAGGTTTCAAGGTGGGTTAACTTTCTTTTGGGTTGGGCTTTCAATCGTTTGGGTTTTAGTTTGCGTAAGACTGTCTGTTTAGGGCTTACTGTTTTGAGTGTTTTACTGTTTCGTTATTTATTTATTTGTTTGTTTGTTTGTTTTGTAATTTTTATTTTTATTTATTTTATTTTATTTTATTTGTGTATTTTAATTCAAGTGTGTTTTGTGATTTATATTTACTTTAGTACCTTTCATTTCTTGTTATGACATTGTTTGTGGCTAATTTTTAAACATTGAGGACAATGCTCATTTCTAGGTTTGGGGGTATTGGAGTTTAGCAAGTAAACTTGGTTTTTCTTAAAATAATTAAAAAAAAAATTAATAATAAATTTTAAATTTCTTTCTTATTTTGAATCTTGTTTTGTTTAGTCACTTTCCGAACACATTTGATGAGATTGTGATAAATGTTTGCATGACTTAAATGAAAATTGAATTTTATTTATTATTTATTTTTTTTCCTTGTAAATTTTTATTGTAAAAAAAAATTAATTAATTGATTAATTTGGCATCGTTCTAGCATGATATGTTCGAAACCTTCTTTGCACTTGCCATTTGTTTCATAATTCTCCAATTAAAGGATTTGCATGACCCAAAGAATTGTATCAAGCATAAATTAGACTTATATAACCATAAATGTGAGCTTTTGAGCCTTGTGCTTCATTTCATGAGTGTTATACACATACTCTTATTTTCTTGTCATCAAAGTTGTTGTTTGATCTCATTATTCATTGATTTGGTTGAATACTTAAAAGTCATTCATTCTTTTGCAATTCGATTTCATGACATTTAAGAAATGATATTAGGCCCTCTTTGGATCGTTTGTACCTTTCAAGCTAACCTTATGCATGCTTAAAGCATGATTTTCCATTGTTAACCATATTGAGCCTACATGTAAACCTTTTCTTTCATTTACCAATTATATTTCCTCGCCTTAGCCCGAAAAACAAATATTTACCTTTCTAAGGAACTCATAGGGAATGGGTGTTACATTTTGAAAGAAAAAAAAAAAAAAAAATATATATATATATATATATATATATATATATCACACAATTGGTGAAAGAAAAGAGAAAAGTTGTGATTAAGTGGTGGTTGAATGAAATTTCATTTTTGGGTTTCATTTTTGGGCCTTCAAAATAAATTGGTGGTTGTTCAGGAAAGGAGTGAATCAATGTAAATGAAGGTATAAGGAGTTTTGATCATGTAAAAGAAAAATAAATTCTCATTGTGATGATTCGAAGTCTTGTAAACAATTGTTTTATGCTCTTATATTTTGAGTTCCTTGGACTTTGTTTTATCCATACCTTTCATTTCTTACTCACCTTACACCCTTGGCCCCATTACAACCTATGTTAAAGACCTAAATTGATCTTAAATGTCATGTGGTTGAATTGCATTCATTTTTCTACTTTTAAGTGTTTGGCATCCTTCTTGAGATCATATTAATGCAAGTTCTTCATCTTTCTATTTCGAGTTAAGTCTTTATGGTTTAACTCTAATCTCATGTTTATAACTGAGTGTTGCATTATAGCCCTCTTCCGAGTGATTCATTTGTGAGAGGACAACTTTGGTGAGATTTGAAGTTGAACTTGTGCTTTGTATGATTTTTGAAATTGTGTGAAAACTAAGATTGGGGAATTTGTTGCATTTGGCTATCACACTACCACACTTTGAGCATATTATGTTTTGAACTTTGCCGCTTTGTGAATAATGTTTAAAATTGAGCTTTTATTGTTAAAACTTTTGAGTCATGTGCATGAGTCATTTCTCTTCAGAAAATGTTCGGAAAGATTGTTTTGAGTTCTTTTTATTTTTGTAATTTTTTTTTTTTTTTTTTTTTGGTTTTGTTTTGTTTTGTTCTGTTTTTGTTAATGTAATTTTTTTTTTTTTTTTGTTTTTGTTTTTTATTTTGCTTAAGGACTAACAATCTTTTAAGTTTTCTAATTACCTTGTTTTACAGAGTCAGTAAAACGTTTGTGGGTATCGTATCTGTTAAACCCTCAGGAGACACAACTCCTCCTACTAGGGATGCCTAGAGGTTTAAAGGCTTGTTGCATATGCTCAATGCAATCGAGTTACCTACGAAAGTGGTCTAGTTAACTTCTTGTTTGTTTTTATCTTTGTTTTCCTTTTGTTTTGCTCGAGGACTAGCAAAATCTAGGTTTGGGGGTATTTGATCGGTGCATATTTACATATCATTTTGTACCCTTCTAGCTTATGATTTGGTTATGTTTTTGAGTTAAACTTGTGCTTTTAATCCTTTTTGTGTTTATCTTTCAGTTCATTGAGCTTTAGGTAATAATGAGGGCTTTGGATAGTAAATGATGCAATCCATGCATGTTAGGGCCTAATTTGGATGAATGGATGAAGAGCTTAAAGACAAACTCAATTTTGGCTACAGTCCCCTGCCAGCCCAGTTTCTTAGGTCATATTGCAAGCTTTGTTTCAGCAACCTACATAGCTCGGATGAGGCCACATTCTTCATGAAAGTTGTTCCAATGGGTGTATACTATAACATATCCGAAATTCAGCCCCATTGGATAATTGTGGAGTCTGTTACCTAGCAAACACAGAGCCATGCTCAGGATGGATTTTATCAGCGCGCAAAATGAGTTAGCAATTTGTTTTGGCCTTAACTTCCTCCTCCGACCTTGGATTGGCCCAAATGATATATGGCTGGAAAGAAGACATTCTGAACTTCAAGTTTGAGTGCTTAAAGTCTTAATTTGCTTAAGGGAAGCCCAATTCGTAAGCCCTTGAAGTTGCTGGTCATGCTGACCTCAGGATGAGCTATTATTTCTGGTTGGAAGCTTGGTCATGGTGACATGAAGATGAGCTAGGGCTGCTGGTGGGATTTATTAGTGAAGTGCATCAACCATTTCAGATTTTATAATGGAAGTGTTGTATGCATTAGTGAAGTGCATCAACCATTTCAGATTTTATAAAACAAAGTGTTGTATGCATTAGCCATACTTAATTCAGATTTTCAGCTTCCTTAGGCCTATATATAGTGAGGTTTCCCAAGCTTGTAAACACACCCCAAGGGGGGGAGCTCTCAAACACTTCTCTAGAGCTCCCTTCCCTTCTCTCCCTCAAATTCTCTTAGTTTCTCTTTCTAGTTTTCAATTGTTATAATGAGATCTTTGTGCTGAAATTCTCCTTAAGTTTTTCCAAGTTCTACTTAATTTTCATTGTTATGTAAATTCTTTTCTTTAGTTTCAAGTTTGATTAGTTTCCAAGTTTCAATTATGATTTTTGTTCTTATTCATTATGCTTATAAGTTAATATGCTAGTTTGAATGATTGATCACCATTTAGGCTTGCATGTTAGCTATCTTGGTTTGAATTAAGAGTAGACACCATGCTTTAATTCGAATTGAACTATGAATAGGAAGAGTATGTATGGACATTCGACAACAGGGATTAGATACATGCTTGGTTGTTTAAAATGTTCTTCTATGCTTAATGGGTTCCTAATGCTTAATTTTAGGTTAGACAACAAATGATCAAATTAGGGAATTAGGAACACAAGGTTATGACCAAACACCATGGCTTAATCATACATTAGCTAGAATCAATCCGTTAATCTAATTGAACTTGGGAACTTATCTACTTGAGTTAGTTATTTTCTTTCTTCCTTGTTTTATTTATTTCCTTTCTTTTTCATTTCTGTTTTGTGTAGGGAAACTAAATTGGATCATTCAATCACCAATCCCTGTGGAATCGACCTCGCACTTACATACGCTAAACTACCAACGGTTCGTGCACTTGCGAGTATCACAAGTTGAGGATGCAGCTTAATCCATTTTGGTGCAGCTGTATCTACACAACAGCACGCCATAAGTGTAGCCTCAATTCCTCTTTGAGAGCACTATACAGTTGTGTTATAAAACGTGACGTGTTATCAGGACTCTCAATAAAGTCACATAGACAAATGAATGTACAACAATAAATCTCTACTCCCAATAAGGAGAGATAATACTCATAAGATATGATTGATCAAATCTTTGCGTAAAGTAGTGCATGTGATTTGGAAGAAGATGTTTTCAAATCATAACCACGATAATTACATAGAAAGATAATTCACATTAAGGTTTTGATATAAGCATCTATAACCTAATAATGTGAATCAGGAGTATTGAATTAGATAAGGATTCAATTGCACGGTCATTCCAACTTGAATAGGTTCTTCATCTTTTCTTATTAGCTTAGGCAACTATGGCATATTGTTAGGTATCAACCATGACTTGTGGAAGTCCTGTAAGGTTTAATTATAATTGGTCTTTACTAATAGGAAGAATTAAATGGTCACAATCAATTCGGAAGAGTTGAGACAACCCACTGCCACGCTAAAAGGAACCTACAGATTGCAGACGGAAAAATGTAGTTAGAGGCATATGAAGAGGAAAGAAACTCAAGATACAAAAGTCAAAGTCAATGGTCAAAGTCAAAGTCAAAAATGTTGACCAAGTCAAACTATTCAGACTATGGTTGGAACCAACTTTCCCATGTTCTATGATTCTAAGTAGAAGTTGTTGTGAGTTTTCTAGACATAGGGTGTACTATGAGTATTTTAGTAGTTAAATAGAGTATACTTAGTTAATTTTACATTTTGATTTAATTATTAGGGTGTACTTAGATCATAGGTTGTACTCAGTTAATTTTAGGGTTCGTTTAACAATACATTTTGGCTGTGTTTGATGGGGTGGACTGGATGAGACTTTTTCAATTAAAATGGACATGAGTCCAGTCTGTTGTTTGGTGGGCTTAATTGTATCACACACTGGCTAAGACTTAAATTTCTGTTTAAGATATGAATCCTGCATACGCTGGATATCAAAACCCACGTCGAGACATGGGTTCGGAAGACTCCCCGGCGTCGTCTCCTCTTGCCAAACGTGAAGTTTGCCTCATGTCGTCTCCATCACTTCGTCTCCTCGGCGTCGTCTCCCCCAACCACTTTCGCGTCGTCTTTGCTCTTACTCCTCTCCTCTCTCATCTCTCCTATCTCTTCTTCTTTTCCTATCTTCTCTCTTCAAATTTTTCTTTTTTAAAAACTGATTTCTCTGTTTGTTATCCATATTTTTCTGGGTTAGATATTGAGTGTTGTAGTTTTTTGAGTTTGATTTCTTTTCATACCTTTCATTGAAGATCTTTAGGGTTTCCCATCCAGAATTTGCATATATTTTTTTTTTTAATGTTGTTTGTAATTTGTATTTTCTTGGATCTGAAAGTTATATTGTAGATTTTTTCTCTCTCGTAATTATCTGTTTTATAAATATTGTATAATAAAAAAGATAGATTTTCTTCTGATAGAAAAAGAATGACCTTCTTTTCTTTTTCTGATAAAAAAGATGAATTTTGGGGGTTTACTATTTTGATATTGCTCCAGCCTGGGTTGACTCCTTTATGCTGGATGATCTGCTTAGTATTAGTAGAGCTTGTCTTGTGGGTATTGGGGCTACTTTGTTTGTTTGTTGTTGGGGTTTAACCCTTTTTTTCCTTGTCATAAAAAGAAGACGAATTTTATATGATAAAGATAAATTTCGATTAGAAAAAAAAAAGATACTGAAAAAAAAGAAGGAAGAAAGATACTGAAGAAAAAAAAAAGTGAGGCACTGAGGCAAAAGTTGGAATTTTGCATATAATTATTGTTAATCAAAAAAATAAAATAAAATATTGATTTATTAAAAAAATATTAATTTTAGTCCGTTTGGTGCAAAAATGAATAGGATTAGACTCAAGCCTAGCCAGTCTAAAATGGCCTAATCCAATACTTCAAATTCTATCCTAAACCAGTCCAAGTCAGTCTTTATGGTCTTATGGTCTTTATGTGTGAAAACGCCTCCAAGATTTTGACGGAGGGCATAATTGGTACTTTACAGGAAAATAAATTAAAGAGGCGGAGATTGGGGAGGGGCGGCAATAATATTCCCCTTAAATAAAACACCCCCATTTATTTTTTGGTCGAAGAAAAAAACACCCCCATTCGCCCAACAGCTCACACCCCAAACAAATATAAACATCCCTTGGTTAAATTGTATTTGCTATTTGCATAATAAGCACCACTGAACTCTGTCTACCGAAAACCCTAGAACCTCAAATTTGATCCCATCAGCGGACAGACAGCCATGGCTCGTCACAGAGACGAAGATGACGATGAGATGGACCCAGAGGAAGAGGACGACTACGAACCAGACCAAGTTATAGACGAGGATGAAGAAGAGGAAGAGGAGGAGGAGCGAGGAGGACGACGCTCCAGTCAGAAGCGGAGGAGATCGGATTTCATCGACGATGCTGCAGAGGAGGACGATGAAGAGGAGGAAGAGGACGACGAGGATGATGAGGCTTATGGTGGTGGTGCGAGTCGTAGGCGGAGGAATAAGAGGCCCAGTGGGTCGCAGTTTCTTGATATCGAGGCTGAGGTCGATACCGATGATGAGGAAGATGAAGATGAAGGCGAGGACGGTACGCTCTGCTGTGCCTCTACTAACCTCATTTTGCTTAATTTTTAGAATTTTGTTGCTTTTTTTTTTGTGTGGAGATTTAGGGTTATGAATACGTCTGGGTTGGAATGTAGGTTATAAGCGATTTGGGGGATTAATAAATGGTTTAGAATTTGTAGGTGGTGAATTCTGGTACTGAATTGTAATTGATTTGGGAATGGTCGTCTATTAGTATTGCGGGTATCCTTTGGTTACAATTTTACTTAGGCAGGCTCCTCCAAGGTTCTAGATTGAATTGTGTAAATATTTGTTTTCTCATATGCTTTCCAGGAGAAATGAGTTTGGCACAATTCGTTATAACTTGTGCCCAGTTTTAGGCAAGGGTGCAGTATTCTGTTCACACCAATGCTATTTGCTGTGTTCCTCGTACTTTGGGAGGTTTTCACATTGCATTACTGTTGCTATTTTTTATGAGTTATGTCTCATATTATGTTTGTTTTATGATTACTTTATCATATTGTTTGGGATGCTTTAAAATCAGGGATTAGGTTCAATCAAGATTGGATTTAGTAGTTTAGAACACTTGACCCTGTAGTCATAAGTGAAAAAAGTGTTACTTATTTAAAACAATAAAAGGTTAGGAAGTTTTATAAAAGAGTTCTGAGTACGGGAACAACTGACATTTTAGGAGGCAATAGAAATCTTGGTCCAATCTCCCTCCCGTCTTTACTGGGAGCTGTAGTAAACACCAATGGCCCTGCAAATCTGTTTAGAAAACTCATGTTCTTGATCACATTAGATTACAAGGCCTTCATTTCCCTGAGTGAATAACGAGAGATATCATTGATTTTGCAGCTTCAAAAATGGCCAAACATGTATTTAATCCTTGTTCTTTAGTTTTCTATTAACTGTGTTTGTGAGACTTGTGCCATGAGAAAGCAGACCCGTGCTTTGCTAGGAATAGGGTAAATAAGATTATGACCTGGAGGGGTGATGGCTTTCTCTTAAGTAATGGAGGACAATGAATAAAGCTTTAGAACCAAGGATAAAATGAAAGTACTATTTATGTCAACTCTTTTTCCTTCAGTTTTTATCAATCGTTTCCATGGAATTCAATCTTCCAAACAGGTTATGTAGATATCTGTTCAAATTTTCTTTTGTTAAATTGATTCTGTTTAGGATTTGTTTTTAATCAGGGTGTAATCCTTGTTATCTGCAGAAGCGCGTTATGATTATTTTCCGCTTTCTTTTGATGTGAATAATTATGTAAATTAGAATTCATGGTGGATGTCTAGTGGATTTGTTTAGTTGTTTCCTTTCTTGTGTATTAGTGATGATGGTAAAAGAGTCTTTGTGCAGACTTCATTGTTGATAATGGAGCTGATCTACCGGAAGATGATGATGGTAGAAGGATGCATCGTCGTCCATTGCTGCCTCGAGAAGATGAGCAAGAAGATGTAGAAGCACTTGAGAGAAGAATTCAAGCGCGGTATGCAAGGTCAAGTCATACAGAATACGATGAGGAGACTACTGATGTGGATCAGCAAGCTCTTTTACCTTCTGTTAGGGATCCAAAGTTGTGGATGGTGAAATGTGCGGTATGATTATTTATTGTAGCATGATATTAATGTTATAGTTCCCAATTTTGAGAGAATACTTATGATATCTGCACTGATGCCTGTCAGATTGGTCGTGAGCGAGAGGCAGCTGTTTGCTTAATGCAAAAGTATATTGATAAACCTGAACTGCAAATCAGGTCTGCTGTTGCTCTAGACCACCTTAAAAACTTTATATACATTGAAGCGGACAAAGAAGCCCATGTGAGGGAGGTATGCCTTTGTTGGTGTATGCATAATTTTTGATGATTTATGTATTTGCACTTCAGGCTATTTTTGGCATTTGTACTTGCTTATCTATTTGATTATTGCATTTGTTTGGTTTGTGCTTTGTTTTGGTTTTAGGCGTGCAAAGGTCTACGCAATATATTTGCCCAGAAGATAAATCTTGTTCCAATCAGAGAAATGACTGATGTTCTTTCGGTTGAAAGCAAGGCAATTGATCTTTCTAGGGATACATGGGTCAGAATGAAGATTGGGACATATAAAGGAGACCTTGCCAAGGTATGGACAGTATGTTTGCTTACAATATCTTGTGATTCTTTGCCTAACCTCTAAGCTTATTGTTATAGGTTGTGGATGTCGATAATGTGCGGCAGAAAGTTACAGTAAAATTAATTCCAAGGATTGATTTACAAGCTATTGCAAATAAACTGGTAAAGTTTGTTACATATTTTCTATGTTTAGATGAGTCTCACTGTCTCAATCTTCAATGTGTAAATGTGCAATCTTTTTTATTTATATTCCTGTTATGTTCATTCATTGAGGTTGCATTCCTATTAAATTAAATCCTAGGATTTTCTTTGTTGTAATAGTCCCACCTCTCCCGTAAGCACTTTATCATAGCATAGTATTATCAATTTATTTGGGTAATTTTGAGATGACTTGTTTATGATACAGGAGGGCAGAGAAGTTGTGAAAAAGAAGGCATTTGTTCCTCCTCCACGTTTTATGAATATTGATGAAGCAAGGTAATACTGAACACTTCTTATTACAATGCTGTCTCCACTCAATATATGGTTAGATTAACGTCTTACACTGTTGGTCCCATTTGTACTCTTCTCAGAGAACTGCATATTCGTGTAGAGCGTAGACGAGATCCGATGACTGGTGATTACTTTGAGAATATTAATGGCATGCTGTTTAAAGATGGTTTCCTGTACAAAGCAGTATCAATGAAATCAATTAGCTCTCAAAACATACATCCCACTTTTGATGAACTTGAAAAATTCCGGAAACCCGGGGAGAATGGTGATGGAGATATTGCCGGTTTGTCAACTTTATTTTCAAACAGAAAGAAGGGACACTTTATGAAGGGTGATACAGTTATTGTTATCAAGGGAGATCTTAAAAATTTGAAAGGATGGGTTGAGAAAGTTGAGGAAGAGACTGTTCATATCAGGCCCGAAATGAAAGAACTTCCAGTAAGAATTACTTTTTCGGTGCTTTTTGGTTCTGATATCTAAATTTTTTGTTAAAAGATTCTTACTGCTTCACTGGTTTAGTGGTGTGACCACTTGTTCTTATTGGGGATTTCATTTTCCAGAAAACTCTTGCCATAAATGAAAAAGAGCTTTGCAAATACTTTGAACCTGGGAATCATGTGAAAGTTGTATCTGGTACTCAGGAAGGTTCAACTGGTATGGTTGTTAAGGTTGAGCAGCACGTGCTCATCATTTTATCTGATATAACGAAGGAACATGTGAGTGATTTTAATTCTCTACTCTATTTATAAAAAAAAAATCTCTCTACTTCATAGGATCATGGTGGATTTCAGGAATAGTTTTCTACTAAATAGAATGTGAACATTTCATAATTATTTTTTGTTTGCAGATCCGTGTGTTTGCTGATGATGTTGTGGAGAGTTCTGAGGTGACATCTGGTATTACCAGAATTGGTGCATATGAGCTTCATGATCTTGTTCTACTGGCGTGAGTTGCTATTCCATGGGCACCAGTCATCTGTTCTTTTTCATGTTTAATTACTTAACTTTATTTTGTGCCTGATGTGGTGCAGTAATAATAGTTTCGGTGTAATCATTCGCGTGGAAAGGGAAGCATTTCAGGTGTGTAATCATAATTTACAATTGCCTCTTCCTCCCTTTCTGTGTTTTCTTATTTTCAACTGTTTCCAGGTTCTTAAGGGAGTTCCTGACAGACCTGAGGTTGCCCTTGTCAAGTTAGGAGAGATCAAGTGCAAGATTGAGAAAAGTTTTCCTGTTGAAGTGAAGTATAAACACAAAGTATCTGTGAAAGATGTTGTGAGGGTCATTGATGGCCCTTGCGAGGTGAGATGAGATCTATATTTCCTGCTTGGTTTTCCTCATTGCAGTATTTCATAAATCTCAGGCTATTATTTTTTCATTGCTTTTCATATGATAGGGGAAACAAGGTCCCGTGGAACACATATACAGGGGAGTCTTGTTCATTTATGATCGCCATCACCTAGAGCATGCAGGCTTTATCTGTGTTAAGTCCCATGCTTGTGCTCTTGTGGGAGGATCACGTGCGAATGGTGATAGAAATGTAAACCCTTTGTGCTCTTATTGTGTAGATCTGAACTCTATCTCTCATGGGTTTCATTGTGTTATTAGTTCTGATTGTTGATGCTTTTGTCCCACTCCTCCATCTAACCTACAGGGTGATACCCAGTCAAGATATGACCATCTCAGAACCCCTCCTCGTATTCCCCAGTCGCCAAAGAGGTTTTCTAGAGGAGGCCCTCCAAATAACTGTATGTTCCACATTTTTCAGTGGGCTCTTTTTATTCATATTGTGACCAAATTCTCCTTTTTTCTCTTCTTCCATCATCTTTATTATTTTATTGAACAAGTTTATAAATTGTTCCTATTTCTATGGTTCAGATGGAGGAAGGAATAGAGGTGGACGAGGGCATGATGGCTTGGTTGGGACTACAGTAAAGGTTCGCCAGGGTGCCTATAAGGGCTATCGTGGACGTGTTGTTGAGGTTAAGGGACCAAATGTACGGGTTGAATTGGAGTCCCAAATGAAGGTTGTTACAGGCAAGTCTACATGTTGGGTTTCTTGTCCCCTTGGTTATTTATGCATCTTATGGGCCATAACACCTCTTTCATGCTTGCAGTTGATCGTAATTGTATTTCTGATAATGTTGCTATTACAACACCATATCGGTAATTATAAATTTCACTTCAGTTCTTTTTCCTCTTGGTTTTTAGCTTAGCTTATGCTTATTTCCAATTCTTATCTAAATGTGTTCCAGTGATACATCTCGCTATGGTATGGGAAGTGAGACCCCAATGCATCCTTCTAGAACTCCGCTCCATCCATATATGACTCCTATGAGGGATGCTGGAGGTTTGTTTCTTTGTTTTTTGCCTTTTAAGAAAACGTAGTGTTTTGTATGAGTTCTAGTACTTAATTATTATTTTGGACTGTATCCTCTGGCAGTAACATTGGGAAAATAATATTTTTGTTGACCAACCCCAGGGTCTATAATTTCCTCAAAAGGTCCAATATACATTATTGGACTTTTTGGATAACAGTCAAGAAGATCTTATAAAAATGAAACTTTTTTGCATATGTTAGATGACTGATATATTTATTCATCTTTGGAACTCCTTGCAGCAACGCCTATTCATGATGGCATGAGGACTCCTATGCGTGACCGAGCATGGAATCCGTATGCACCTATGAGTCCAGCAAGGTTAGTGTTTCAATGGCATTAAAGTAATTTATTTCTTTCAAAAGCGAGTGGTTGAAGAAATAATTCCTATCAAACGTAGTTCATTAAATCAAGTAGAAGATTGTTTCAGCGTCAATAAAATGGAAACTCTTTCTTTATTCAGGGATGAATCGTATATCCAGATTTCATGGCTTGCATGATTAACTGCTCTGAGCTATTTTCCTTGTGCTATGCCAGTTCTCATGGCTTGCACCATTTCAGATAATCATTGTATAATCTACAATATTTGCAGGGATGTGTGTTATTATTGTATTATGAAACAACTTAGGTATGTGATTAAAAACCGGGAAAAAAAAACATAGATCTGTAACAAAAGTTTGGAAAATGGAAGATACGAAAAGTCAAATCAGACCTGTAAGTAAAGGATTTCTAGATTGCACTCTTATTATGGAGAATGCTGGTGTGGAATGCAATGAATTAAGGGATCTTTTATATTCCAAAAGCTAATCAGTAGGATTATTTCTTTTCTTGGTCTGACCTAGTCCATTGGATTTGTTATGAAAAGTTCAGTAACATCCTTATAGACTTCAAAATGAAAGTCAAGCTAGATCCCAATTAAACACTGATAAAGTACAAATACATAACAAAAATTGGAATTTACTCCCATCATTTCTTTTTCAAATTCTTTCCAACTTTGGAATATGATAAATTTCATTCTATACGAAGGGTACGAATTAAGTAAAAAAAAAGAATGTCTAACAAATACATTACCTGATGTAAAAGTATTCATTTTTCACATCATGATACCTTTACACAGATACATTGTTTTTTTTGACATAATGCACTTTGTCACAACACTTTTATCTGTGTTCCAAATAGCATTATGATTATGCAACATAATTCACCTTTTTCATATCAGTATAATTCTTGACCAGAACAAGTATAATACTTCTGTGTGCAAAATGGGGTGATGTAGGCATTTTGGGTAAAACCCGGGTGCTTTAATTCCGTAACCAATAGAAATGGCTTGGGTTAGCAAATAGGCACGACTAGTATGTTGGTGCAGATGTGATCAGAGTAGTGTGAATGTTAACAAGAAAAACAGAGAGGAGAATAAAGAAACCTTTGGCACTCAGTTTCATTAGCCCTCACAGGAGGAAAAGAGGAGCCATAATTATGGTCATTACCCTGCTGCTGAATTTCATTAATTAAACTTTAATACTCCATAGGGCTTATCTATTCCTCATAGGAAACAGATTTATTTTAGGACTCTAAAGGGATGCTACTTTACTACTCAACCACGCCCCGTTGCATAAGGGGCTCTCAAATTGTGGTTTTACTGTTATATCTTTAACCACTCAAAGATTTTATAATTTAGTCAGATAACTGCTGCATAAAAAGCTAAGTCTGCTTGTTTTCACTGATGTTTCTTGGAACCTTGATTGTAAAAAAATCAGGGATAACTGGGAGGATGGGAACCCTGCTTCTTGGAGTGCGAGCCCACAGTATCAGGTGAGTAACTAATGCATAGATGTCCTCATAGATGTAGCTTTAGTCTTTTTTCTGTATTAAGTAGCTGTAATGTTACGGTTTTCAGCCAGGAAGTCCTCCATCACGAGCGTATGAAGCACCAACTCCTGGTTCTGGTTGGGCTAACACTCCTGGTGGAAATTATAGTGAAGCTGGCACACCAAGGGACAGTAGTTCTGCTTATGGTACAATTTTAGTTTTCATTCTTTTAAAAATTTGTGTGCTGACTTCTTTTTTTCATTTTTACGATCCCCTTGAGTTCCTCTCATTTTGTATCCCTGTTGCAGCAAATGCTCCTAGCCCTTACTTGCCATCAACTCCGGGTGGGCAGCCTATGACACCAAACTCGGCATCCTATCTTCCTGGAACTCCTGGGGGGCAACCAATGACACCAGGCACTGGTGGTCTGGATATGATGTCTCCTGTTATAGGTATGAGACTCAGGTTTTCTATTTTAAACCAGTATGAAGTCACTGTGCTGATTAGAACTCTTATTTCCCCTGTTGTGACCTGGTTTAGAACTCTTATTTTCCAATAATACCCTTTTATTTAATAGACAAAGCGGTATTTTTGACTTATAAGGGAGGTAATTTATTCATACAAAACACAATAATGCTTTTTCAAGGCCAAAGAATTGCATACCCAAGTGGTGCCCAATGGTTTTAGATTCTCCCTTCATGGGATAACTATGTAACAGGTATCACATACCTAAGAATGCCCATTCCAAAGCCTCTGCAAACCAAACAGGGCCTAATAGTAAAAAATCCTGACATTTACATAAAACGTTAAGTTCAAATTTGATACGAATCAACTCTAATAAAGTGTCTGCATATAATCTTTAAATCATTTACTGTATTATGTGGTGCTTATGGAAGCAGGGGAAATGAATTACGCTTAAGGATTAAGAAATTACAGTCCAGTGGTTGTAGTCTGTTGTCCTCTTTCGCATTTGGCTTCCTATTATTTGCTCCTGTTTGTGTACTGGGGCACTTCGTTTTGGTTCATAGAATTGTTTACTTATCCAACAGGAGAAAATATATTTTGATGGGACATGAGAGGAATATAGTGTTACTTGAAATCTGATTTATTTATGTGATATAATATCCCTAGTCATTGCTTTGCTAGAGCTCTATACCCCTGTTTGAGTTCTAATCTTAACATCTTGTATCAGGTGGGGACAGTGAGGGACCATGGTTCATGCCGGACATATTGGTCAATGTACGCAATTCTGGAGAGGAAACTACTGGAGTTGTCAGAGAAGTGCTCCCGGTATGTCCTTAAATCGTTCTCCTTTTAAATTTCTCTATTGATATTTACTATGTACAATGATATTTGGACCTGCAAAGGATATGAACATGAAGGATTTGGTGATTTCTACTAAATGAAAATCTAGAAATAATATTATACACGCTTGTAACTCCTGTTGAGATATGGTGTAGTAGGACAAAAGATAAATGAACAGGCCTATAGAACTGTTTTGGATTGTAACTTGGGAGGGCCTTGTAAGTTATCGCTGAAGCGCCTGAGTTATTTCTGTCGAGGGTAACAAGGGTGGCTATGCGAATCATGAATGATGTGCCGTTGAAATTTCTTTACGTGTGCATGTGCTGCTATATACATTGTATTGTAGTTGATGTTGCTGATTATAGAATGATCTCGTTGCAATGTTTATCTCTCATCAAAATAGATACTAACAAATATTGTTTGAAGTACCTACCTGTGTGATTATTATTTGAGATACTAAGTATATACTGTTTGGTGGTTCAGGATGGCTCCTGTAGGGTAGTTATAGGGTCAAGTGGCAATGGGGAAACTATAACGGCGCTGCCTAATGAAATGGAGGCAGTCGTGCCAAGGAAAAATGATAAGATCAAGATTATGGGTGGCTCGTTACGTGGTGTCACTGGTAAGCTGATTGGTGTGGATGGCACGGATGGAATTGTCAAGGTGGATGACACCCTTGATGTTAAGATATTAGACTTGGCTATTTTGTCAAAACTAGGCCAATAGTAATTTGTTGGGAACAAATAAAGTTTCAAAATGTAAATTATTATTGATTTTTCTAATTTTTCCAATTTTTGGAAGCAAAGATCCAATTGAGTGCTGTCTCTGTCTCTGTCTCTGTCTGTGTCTCTCTCCATGTGAAACTGATTAAAAGATCCACCCCAGGTCTATTGAGTGTGACAATTGTTATCTTTCAATGCAATGCTAAGCGCCCTTTTAATGAGACTTTTGTTTAACTTCTAGCCTATTCATCAATTAAGAAGGAAATATGAGAGGGCAGACAAATGGAAGGCGAAACAAAATGAAAACTAAGACACAGAACCCCAAAAAGAAAACTAAAAAAACAATTTTAAATATGTTCTCGTCATCTTTCTTTTTCTCATATGTTCCCATTATCACTCTCAAAACAACAAAAATAGATTGATTTGCAAATAACAGTTCTGGTTTTACCTGTACTTGGAAATCGGAAGTACCTTTCTTGGTTTTAATTTGTTGTTTCACTGGTTTTAGCTAGGCTTGATAGAGATTTATTTCTCCTACACATTGATCAATATGGCTGCTCAAAATTGTCAACAGATATTGCAAATTAAGTGCATTTTCAAGGCTGTACACATCAAGGGGCAAGGGGAGGTTGAATAAATTTATTTATTTATTTATTTATTCATTGAATATATACACAGAAACTGTCCAACAGAAGCTCGGACATAAACAGTATGAAAAGAAAAAAAAAAAACAGATTCGCACACTCTCTTACATTACATGCAGACCAAATTTGAAAATTTTCAAAAAAGAAAAGACGAGTAAAAAAAAATGAAAATTAGAATGTGCGGACACAAACATCAAGGATGAAGCTTTCATTCCTCCATGTGGATTATGCATCGAAGACCTTCCCCTTTAAGCATGTAATCAAATGCCTTGTTGATTTCTGAGAATGGGACTTTGTGGGTGATGAACTTTTCCAGCTCAAGTTCCTGCAACATTGTGGGAGTTTCCAATTCAATTGATGTGTGCATAAATAAAACTAGTGTAGCACTTACACAGCAACTCATAACATAAAATTGAAAAAAGAGCATCAATGAAAATTAGCTTCAGCTTTAGCTAGCTTACATTATTCATGTACTTCTCCACAACAGAGGGAATGTCGGATCGAGGCTTGTAATTTCCGAAGAAGGTACCCTTGAGAGTCCTCTCGTTCAGAAAGTTCACGGGATGCGTCTTGAAGACAGCCTCTTTGTGTGGTACTCCCACAAGAACAGCAACACCCCAACCCTGGAGTAGAATTTTTGTGTTCATCATAACAAGATCACATCAAAACTTAAAAGAGAGAAACATGGAGCCAAAGGATTAGGAACATACATCATGGACACATTCAAACGCAGATATCATGGCTTCAACATTTCCAGTACATTCAATGCTTCTGTCCACTCCTCCATTGGTCAGCTCAGCAATCACCTAATAAGCAATCCATAAGAAAGCTCTTTAGAAACATGTTTAAGGAGGTACAAGGGAAACAATGTACAAAAAGAATCCATGCCAGTAACAAACAAACCTCTTGAACTGGCTTTTTGTGGTCCTTTGGGTTCACAAATTCGGTTACGCCAAACTTTTTTGCTGCAAACAATCAAGTTAAAATTCAGAGACATATGGAGAACATTTGCAAACATGAAAGTCAAAAAATAGAAGCAGAAAACACATCTACTTCTTGTGCATTGTTCTCTTTTCTGATAAAAGGAGGCTTATTGCAAGTCAAGTATATATCCTGAAATGCCAGATACTTTCCCAGAAATAAACAATTTACTTTCAGGAATTATATATCTCACCCTCTTCAAATCTGCTGGAATTCAAATCAACACCAATAATTCTTGAAGCCCCAGAAATCCTGGCTCCTTCAGCAGCCTGAATCAGAAAACCATTTATACATTTATTTTCCATTATACACATAAACATACACCTAAACAAGCAGTGAAAGTGTCACATATATAAATATATGGCAGATAGCAAGAGATAAAGAGACTCACTGCAAGGCCTACAGCTCCCAATCCAAAAACAGCAACTGTTGATCCCTTTTTCGGTTTTGCAACATTAAGAGTAGCTCCCAGACCTGAACATATATCCAGATAATTAAAAAATAAATTCCAATTAAACATTAAGCAAAATTCCAATCATACTTGTATATATGGATACCTGTGGAGATACCACAACTGAGGACACAGACTTTGTCCAGAGGAGCCAAGGGATTGATCTTGGCAAGGCAGCCAACATGAACAACAGTGTACTCACTGAAGGTGGAAGTCCCAACAAAGTGGTATATTGGCTTGCCTTTAATTGAAAATCTTGATTTCCCATCACTCAGCATCACTCCCCTGTCAGTGTTTATCCTGAGGAGATCACACATGTTGCTCTCTTCTGATTTACAGTGAGCACAGTCCTTGCATTCCCCTGTGAACACAGGCAGGACATGATCGCCTGCTTTAAGATCCGTCACGCCTTCACCAACACTCTCCACAATCCTAATTTGTAAACACCAGGAAATCCACATAAGTTAATGCTACACTATACTATATGGTTTCCTTGCTTCTGCTAAATTGAAAACAAGTTTGATAGAAATTTACATACCCTCCTGCCTCATGACCATAAATTCTAGGAAACAAAGGGTTTTGTCCCTGCAATATAGAAAAACCAATTCAGATTTTGTGTGCTATATTTGGTTCTTGGCTTTCATGATCATAAAGAAATCTTGCTTAGGAGGAAAAAGAATTATATAAAAAATATAAAAAAAGCACCTTGGCTTCCCAGAAGTAGACATCAGTATGGCACAAAGAGGTATAAAGGATTTTCAAACGAACTTCATTTGTCTGTGGTGGTGCTACCTCAACTTCTTCAATCACCAGTGGCTTCCCTGCTTCCCATGCTACAGCAGCTACATAAACAAAACCAAAACCAAAAACCCTTTACTCAATAAATCTCAGAAACATTAAAAAAAACAGCAAGCAAGATGATTCTATAAATTAGACAAGCCATCAATTTCTATACACATGGTTGGTTAGAGTATGATACCTCTGCAGCGTATGACCTGTCCAGCAGTATTAGAATTAGACATTCTTCCTCCTCCTGGTTACTGAGAATCCAATGAATGCAGCTAAGAACTTGAAATTGAAACTCTGAGAAAGCTTTGTAGTAGTATGTAACAGACTTGTAACTTTTAAGAACAGTGTTAAGTTTCTGGTGTGGTTTGAAATAAAGGCAGCATGTGTAGGTATTTATACATCATCCCATAAAGAAAAGAGGAGGCTGAATTAGTCTAATTTAATAGATAAGGATATTGCTGCGTGATGTTGTCCTAGAACATTAGACTTTTAACAATTGTTAGTTCCAATGGCAAAACCAAAACCATTCCTTGATTTCAGTTGTTAGGAATTTAGTCCCTGGTTTTACAGGCTGGTTTAGCGAGTCTCCAATCAGATTAATTTTCATTGATGATTATACATAACTAAATAAAAATAGAAAGTTGCTCGATTATAATAGAATTGGAGGACTAGTGGTTTTGTCATCTTTCGTTTTTTTTTTTTTGGTTCATAAAGTTTTGTCATCTTTCTGGTTTCTATAATAAAAATAACCGCCAATGACAGAAATACGAGGATTAGTGGTGGTTTTGGTATTGGACCACAGTCCCCTGTTTGGTCGATTCATTAGTCATAAGAAAGAAGTATCAAAATAAATATTAAGCAACTTGTACCAAGAAAAAATTAAATATTAAGCAACCAATTACAGTAAGCGTAGGCTGCGAGGCTACACTGTTTATGTCATCCTTTTAATATGCGAGACTAAAGTTAAAAATGCTGTCGCCCATGAATGATGCAACAGAACTTGTTGGATTGACATTGAACCACACAAACTAGGACAAATGAACCAAGAGGCACGAGACGGTGGAGTCTAGCCTAATGAAAAAAGGAATGGATTTGCAGACTAGTGGTTTCATGTTCGAATTCTTATGACACATTAACGAGTTTGTTGTCATGATTGAGAAATGTCAATAATCGAACTCACGTTTTTTACAGTTGTCATTTGACTTGGAAAGAAAGAAACAAGAGGCACAGTAGTCATACTGATAAGTCCCTGTTTCAATTTTTCAAACCCTGTTTTGATAAGAATAATTCTCATAGCGTAAAGTCTCTCGCTAGTGGGTTAAAAGAATACTGGTTTTATACATTTTTTATTTATGATGGATTCTGATTCTTACGTAAGCACATTAAACTTGGAAAGAAAACAAGCAAACTTGGATTGTTAATGGTTTTACTTTAATGTCACAATACCCTTGCATTTGGTTTCAGAACGGAAATGCTATAATGAGGGGGTTTTTGGTGAGAGAGCCAACACACATCAAAGGCCATAACAAGCACAAAAATCATAACATGTCCCAAGTTCATGGCATACCTAGAATTTGATCCAACTTAAACCTAGAAAAAGGTCTAGAGATGTGCCGTCGCGGACGTGAGGACTGAAAGACAGCCAGGACAACACCACCATAGCCAGAGTTGAGGGAGAAATCCGCCAACCACAATTGACTACACATATTTTGAAAAGACAAATAATATCGTGATAATTCAGAAATTTTAATTTGGCCATAGTGAGAAGGTCTTTTAAGTAAAACAAGAGACTATTGAGATTTTTTTGTTTTGTTTGGATCGAGAGAGACTATTGAGACTTGAACAAGATAAATGCTGGTTGAAATTGACATTAATCTTGAACTGATGCATAAGTGAAGACTTTTAATCAGCATTGTTTGTTGCCAACACTAATACTTTTAAGTCTACGATGGCTACACATGTGTCTATTTGGGATTCCGAATCTCTACATTTAGTATCGATGCATTTACACGTAATTAAAAAAATCTAAACCATTGAATTGATCCAATGAAATTTAATTATTCCACATCATCATAATTGTATTAGATTAAAACTCCTCCTTTTGCACCTTATCATTCACTCATCTCTTCCTCTCCCAAAAGGTTGCGCAGCCTTCCCTCTTTCTCTCCCACAATTAAATCATTTTTATAATTATTAAAACCTTGAATTTGATTCAAAAACTAATATCCAATTCGACATGTCTCATACCAATAAATTATCTCTTTTAATGTATTAATTTTGTAAATTATAGACACTGTTGCTTCTTGAATTGCATATCGCTGTCGTCACTTTGTCTTATGAATAAGACAATACGGTGTATATCAGAATTCCTTCTCTTTATTTTGCACATTTTTCATTTATGATTTTGCAGGTTTATTTTTGCTGTTGAAACAGTATAGTATTAAAGATTAGAATTTGTTAATATCATTTCCTAGGCCTTGTTGAGAGCCACTCATCCCAAATGGAGAGAGAGAGAGAGAGAGAGAGAGAGAGAGAGAGAGAGAGAGAGGTGGCAACCATGGCTGGCAGTGTATATGTGACCCTAGTGTCAGAAAAGCTAAAGAGAAGTACCAGAAGGAGGCATCGAAGGTGATAAGGGGTCAACCTCTACCAATGCCATGGAGTCGGAGGAGCCTGGGCAGCTGTTGCACTGCAAGTTTCCTGAACGTGTTTTCTTTCTTTTCTTTTCTTTTTGAAAACTAATATATTGTGTTGTAAACGGAAATATATTCAATTAAGATTTTAATAGATTGTTTTGAAGCTTATAAATCTAGTGGTATTCAATTAGAATTTTTAAGTAATCAATAAAAGTATGGTGGTATTCAACCAGGACTTTTAAAAGATAAGAAAAAGAAAGTCCCAAATTTTAATGATGTACGTAGTTACCTGGATACTCTTGAGCAAATAAAGTATGCTTAAATCTTCTTTTAATGATGCACCCATCTGAGCAAACAAAAGTAAAAATTAGACTTTTATTTAGTATGTAAGAAATACCATTGCATATATAACTTGATAAACTTCAGCCAAAAGAAAATATACAACTTGATAAATTTATATAGATCATTTCATGCAAGTCAAATTACAGGGGCATCACAAGCCAAAAAATATTCTTTGTTATTCTGAAGAGGAACATCACCAGCAATCTGAAAACAAATTAATAAAGCACAAACAAAATAGAACATGGCCAACTGCATGCACCAGCAAACATAAAACCCAAAATTGTATCTTCAGATATTTCTGCAAACAAAAGCATGAATATTGCAGATTCAGCTGCTGTGGACTTGCTCAAGCCTCAACTCAAGGTACAAATTGAAAATTTCTGATTTAGTAAATAGTCGGTGCACATAATAACCGAAATTCAGAGTGATCCGGTCATGTATCACTATAATAACATGGAAGAACAGTTGACTAGTCACCTGCAAAAAAATTTCACAAGTGCACTGCTAGTTGAAAATACATTAAATATAATGATAATACAGCTTCAATAAATAAAAGTTTACTACTTTAATTCTTCCTATATATCAGCTAGCTGCTAGTTTCTCCGCCATGGGCTAGCTGGTGGGCATGTTGTGGTAGGCTAGGAACTGGTGTTGGCCACCATGGGAGTACGAATGGGAAGAAATAAAAATTATTGAGTTTCCTCTTTTCAACTATCTTTGACCACTTTCTTGTACGAATGTTGCACATTAGAACATCTGCATCCACATATAGATAAAAAATATCATCATTATTTGGGTCGAAAGATAGCCTCTCAACAACTCGTGCATCATCCGGATACATATCTTGGTCGAAGGAATAAACGTTGTGTTTACTCAAACACAATTCGCCAGCTCCCTTGACCATATAATCATGATCTTGTCGTTTCAAATCCCAAACAAACAGAGTTTTGGTATCTGTGCATCCGCAACAACCCTCCACACACACCTAGGCACTCAACTACAAAATGGTCGGCTACAGGCATAGCAAATACCACGAAACGACATTTATGATCAATAATATCACCACCATTGCTACTACCACTACTAGTGCTAGTACTGCTATTGTCCTTGAACGGATCCAACCCAAGAACCAGAAAATAGCCATAATCATGACCCGACCAATACAACACTCCATTGTACGAAAAGGCCATAGCATCGAGATAATCATAAGAAATTCCTCGTGGGGATGATACAACTAACTCGCTCCATTTGCCAGTCTCAAAAGAGAAGATCTCCACATTAAAATTGAAGCAGTATTCATCATGATCAAATACAAATTGACGATCGGGAGGAAGAATTCTCACAACCTTGCACCTAAACTTGGCATTAAGCTGGATGACATGTCCATCTGGATCGTCTTCCTCATAGTAGGGACTATCACAGATGAATCCCACTCGTACAATGTCATAGCATCGAGTAGGGGTGGGAGGAAGAGCAACCCATTGCATGGAGTATGGATTGCATATGTAGTAATTGTGTTGATCAAACAAGCTATCGCAGCATAAAATCAAGTCATTGTAAGTCCCTACCACAACTGGCTCTGTTTCCAAATGGTCGAAACTCTCGAGTCTTTTCAACATAGGAATTAACACTTCGGACAACGAAACTCTGTTAAATAATTCCTCCGCATTGCGGCTTATCAAAGTGCGTACAGTCGGTGTTTTCCTATGACTTTGGAGACGCAAAAAGCGGTCAATAAAATAAGGAGCAGAAATGAGAGTGAGCCAACGCTTGCACACACACTTGCATTGAAAAATGAATTTACCGCAAGGAACTCGACAAAGTATTTCAACCAACACAAGCTCAGGGAGATCATGAATATCCATCAATTTCGATGATTGCCTTTGCCTTACGGATGATGATCTATCTTTTTAGGTGGATACGCTTCAAGGGACAGCTGGGCTCTACTGCTTCCTCCAATGGCAGCACAACTTAATTAGGATCTACTTCAAGATGATGTTTCAAATTTCAATACATACAAGAATATATATATAAAGGAAATAAATAAATAAACTAAGAAAACGAATGCAGCTAAAATAGAATCAGCAAAATGAAACCAAATACAAGAAACTGCTTGCTTAGTTACTTGGTACAATAGAACTCTATGCATTTGTGAACCCTAAATCTAGAATTTGGGATTTAGGGTTAGAAATTTTACTGTCAATAAATAGGAATTTGGAAATGAAGGATTTTACCTGGTCAAGACTGAAGAGGATGATTTTCTTAAGCACCCAAACAGAAATAGTAGGAACAACAAAGAACCAGAGGAATCAAATGGTCTTTGATTCTTAGAGAAGAGGAGGGAGGAGGGAGGAGGAGGAGGAGGAGAGGAGTACAAGTGCAACGATAACCCCCACTGAACTAGTAAATCTTCCGGAAACAACCGCAGTTCATGATTTGGGCTGGAAGCTGAATAGGCCCAAGACGGTGGGCAAATGGGCCTTTGCGCTGTTGTTTTTAAGAGTGGTGATTTCCCCACTCCAATTTTATCCACTTACACTCCATTTTATAACTAGAAAAGGAGTGTAAGTGGATAAAAAGGCAGTGGGGAAATCATTACCCTTTTTTAATTATAAACTTTTACCATTAGCCCTACTTAGAAGTGGATATAAGTATTTAATGTTGTTTTATTTTATGATTATTTTAAACTTTTAATTAATGTTAACTATTTTTTATATTATTTTTTAATAGAGATTAACCAATTAAAATAGTTATAGCATTTATGACTCCCTAAAATAGAGAGCATGATTGGAGTTTAAATTTTATAGAGAATTCCTAAAATAGTTTTTAACTAAATTTTAACTAAAAAATAGAGAGCATGATTGTGATGTTATTAACTTAAAACCACTGTTTTTTAGACCTAGTTTTGAAAACCTAAACTATAAAATAACTCAAAATCACCCAAACACTTGAAAATAGAAATTAATATAATTATATTTATATTTCTTATAGAAACTGTTTTTAAGTTGCATACCAAATAAATTTGAATATTAAAACATGAATTTTAGAAGTCTTTGTTTCTAAAGTTTTTGAGTTTCCTACTTAAATAGGATACTTAGAACTCCTTGTTTTTAAGAAAAATAATTTTTTTGGAAATTCCCTACTTGAATAGGATACCCAACACTACCTTATTTTGCTGTACGTTTTATTTATTTATTTATTTAAAAACTCAATGAATTTGTGAATTCTTAATCGATAGATTGGGGTTTTGAAGTCAGAAAAATTTAAGGACAATAAATAGTGTTGAAATTGAGGATTTTACCTGGTAAAGACTCAAGATCGGATGGATGATTTTGATAAGCACCCAAATAGAAATAGCATAAAAGTAAAGGCTAGGATTCACACACGATGCAAATTGTCTTCTATGATATGATTCGTTGGTGTGGTTTTGCACACCCTTCGTTGGCAAGAGACCAATCTAAAGAAAACCTTCATATACTTATTTCAACTTCACAATTTTGTTCTCTGCCCTAGGCCCACAATTTTATGTCCATCCACAAATAATGTTGTGCATGACAATACCTCCATCCACAAATAGATAGCAAACATCCTGATTGTTTGGATCGAAACGTAGCAGCCAAACAAACAACGCATCATCCGGATACATATTTTGGTCCATCGAATAAACCATGCATTGTTTGACAGTGATTTTGGGAGGACAAGAATGACGCACATATGTTTTTTCAGAATATTATTTTCAAACCAACTAGGAACGTTACAATTATAGAGTTGTAGGCTAAGAATCTTATGGGGTACTCACACACACACAGGTACCATGAAGGCTTTCAACTAAGATCACTTGGAAGTACACCAAAAACTTAACCAATCCAACTATAACACCCCATTGATAAATAATTTATACAAAATTGGATATATCAAAATTAACAAACTTTCTAGTTTAGTTGTATTTCTCTTCTTAATACTGGAAGAGGTCCCAAATCCCGTCTTCTCCATTGAAAAAAAAGAGGTTAGATTATCGAACATTGAAACTTGGGTAACTTACTATGACAATGAATGAAAATCAATTGGATTACATTATGTATGTATAATATATATTAAATTTGCTTGCCTCGTTTCCTCCGCCATGGCCTTGCTGCTGGGCATGCATGTTGTGGGAGTCTAGGAACTGGTGTTGGCCACCATGGCAGCACATGCACAAAGCTGTAGGAAATTTTGTCTGGAATCCTTTCAACGATCTTTGACCACTTTATGGTACGAAAATTGTACTTGTACTTGACACTTTCTCCATTCACATACAGATAGCAAACATCCTCATTGTTTGGATCGAAGGGTCGCAGGCTAACATTCGATTCATTATCCAGGTACATATTTTGGTCCAACGAATAAACCATGCGTTTACTCAAACACAATTTGCCATCTTCTTCTGCTTTCAAATAAAATACAATCAGACTTCTGGTAGCCATGTCCAAGCCACACATCCGTATGCAACCTCCGCAAACACCAAAGTGCCGAAGGTCATTTAAAGGCTCATCAAGTGCAATGAAAAGACACTTAGGTTTATCACTAAACGGATCCAACCCAAAAATAATAGAGCAACCATTTTCCTCCCGACCCAACCAATACAATATTCCTTGGTGATGAAAGCTAAGACCATTCAAAGTAATGGCTTGTGGGGACGATACAACTGCCTTCCTCCATTCACCAGTCTCGGAAGAGAAAATGTCCACAATCAATTCGAAGGAAAAATCATAATAACCCTTCTCTGGAGGACGAATTCTCACAACCTTGCACCTATACGCAGCATTATGCTGCATGACATGTCCTTTCTGATCTTCGTGTTCGTCTTCCTTGTAGTTATAGCAGGGGATATCGCAGATGAATCCCACTCGTACCTCAGAGTGGCGGTGTATGGTGAAAGTGGGAATGCGAGGAAGAGCAACCCATTGCTGTCAACCAATTGATACCCCTAGTGAGCAGAATCATAAGTTGGGATATATCCCGATCAAGTTCCGACTGATAAAGAACGTTATCAACGACTTGTGGGGAAATTGATTTATTTAGCTCATACCCGTCCGGACATTGCGTATGCTGTAAATATAGTGAGTCAGTTTATGCACTCTCCTAGTGTGGATCATATGGGGGCTGTGACTCGTATTTTAAGGTATCTGAAAGTAACTCCTGGCAAGGGGTTAATTTTCTCCAAGTATGGCCATACGAATGTAGAAGGGTATACAGATGCTGATTGGGCAGGTTCAGTCACAGATAGGCGTTCAACATCTGGGTATTTTATGTTTGTGGGTGGCAATCTTGTTACGTGGAGGAGCAAGAAACAAAAGGTGGTGTCTAGATCTAGTGCTGAGGCCGAGTATCGAGGAATGGCCCATGGTGTATCTGGGTTACTATGGTTGAGGAGATTGTTGAAAGACCTTGGTTTTGGGCCTAATAAACCCATGGATTTATATTGTGACAATACGGCTGCGATTGCAATTGCTCATAATCCTGTACAACATGACCATACAAAACATGTGGAGGTTGATCGAAATTTCATTAAAGAAAAGTTGGATGCGGAGATTGTGTCCTTCCCCTTCATCCGTACAGAGTATCAGTTAGCTGATGTTCTTACGAAAGCTGTTTCTACAAGTATCTTTCTCAACTCGCTTGACAAGTTGGGCATGCATGACGTCTTTGCTCCAACTTGAGGGGGAGTGTTGGCGAGTAGAATATATCCTATTCTATTTGGGTTTTATTTATTTTTCCTTTTGTATAGATATTATGTAATTAGGATTCCACTTATTTCCTAATTAAACCCTACTAGGGTTTGTAACCTGTATTATAAATACCTCCCTTCGGAGAATGAAATATATCTGAAAATATTCTACCCATATTGTTTGACTTGGTATCAGAGCCGACTTTCTGGTGACCTGTGTGTGTTGTGCCCACCCGTGTTCTACTGTGTGCCCTAATTTCTTTTAGGGTTCTTGTGTATGTGCTTTTACCGTGTTCCGCTGTGTGCTCTGTCGTGTTTGTGCCTCTACTGTGTTCGTGCATCTGCCTCTACTGTGTTTGTGCCTTGTGCTCTGTCGTGTTCGTGCCTTTACTGCGTGCCTCTACTGTGTTCGTGCATCTGCCTCTACTGTGTTTGTGCCTCTGTTGTCTTCGTGCATCTGCCATATTTGTGTCTGTGCTGTGATCTGTTGTATACCCTGCGTGATTTGTTGAGTTTCTGCTACAATCATTGGTGATAATTCCATTGTTGGTGCTGCTGCTGCTTCTGCAAATTTGCGTGTTTCTAACTCTATTCCAGGTACTGGCTCTAATACTTGGATAATTGACACTGGTGCTTCTGATCATATGACTTTGTGAAGACCGTATTTTTAAAAGTATATATATATTAATAATTTGAAGAAATAAATATTTATATCTTAATTTATTACATATATTATTCTATTATGATAAATATCTTATTATATATATATATATAGGACACTTTGTGCATAGAAAATGAAGAGAGAGAGAGAGAGAGAGAGAGAGAGAGAGAGAGAGAGAGAGAGAGAGAGAGAGAGAGAGAGAGAGAGAGAGAGAGAGAGAGAGAGAGAGAGAGAGAGAGAGAGAGAGAGAGGTGATGAATTTCTTGTGGGAGATATAGAACGTAGCTTGTATTTTCTTAACTTGGAGCAATGCCTTGGAATCGAGGTTGGGATTTCTTGGGAGCCTTTTACAAAGATTGATTTAATTAAATTTTGTGAGCATTATATTATGCATGATATTATTATTATTGATATTGGATGTTGAAGTGGTGTTAATGATCTATATTATTTTATGGCTATATTGACATGATCATATGTTATCGGTGATGGCTAGAATTCTTGGGTTGATGGAAAAGAGGGTAATGGAAATAGTCTTTTGTGTAGTTGAGTCTAACTCTTGGCAGGTACCAGGTCTCAGGGATCCCACAGTGCACATGGTTTTTATTGGGTGATTCGGGACTGGCGAAAGGGAGTTAGACAAGATGACTAACAAAAGGGGAATTATGGGATGATTGAAATGGGTGTTAGTTCATATAAATGGGCATTCGGGACCAAGTGGTATAAGCATGGTATGGGACGTGCAGGTCTGCTTGTACAGTTATATGAATTAACGGGATTAGATGAAGAGCATTCATTCATGCATTAATATTATTAATTTGATATTTTGTTGTGTGATTGCATGTCACTTAATTTATTTATATCAATTTCCTGTGGTAAGGTCTCATGTCCCTACTGAGCGGTGGTTGCTCATCCCTCACCATGTTTAATTTTTCAGATGAATTAGTGGGCAAGATAAGGACTAAACCGGTTCAGGCTGAATTAGATGAGAGTGATAGAGCTTTATTTATTATTTGTAAAGTTGTAAGATTTTTGGGATCTATTTTTATAAGAAAAGTTTATTTTATGTTTCGGCTTTCTTTTTATTTTTATTTCTTTTTATTTTACTCACGCACCGGGCGGGCGCGGGATTTCCACCTACTCCCCGGGTCCGGGGCGTGACAGACTTATAATGCTAAATTTTTTGATGAGTTGTCTAGTAACACCCGTGACCCATACATAACTAGTGCTAATGGTTTGCCCTCTCCAATTACTGGCGAGGGCACCATTTCTCTCACCCCAACTCTGTCCTTGTCTCGTGCGTTATTAGTTCCCAATATCCATTGTAACTTGTTATCTGTTGGTCGCTTACTTGATACACTTAATGCTTCTGCTACTTTCTATCCTACCCATTGCTCTTTTCAGGATCTCAAGACTCACGAGGTGATTGGGCATGGTAAACGGATAGGGGGGTTGTATTATTTGACATTACCTTCTGCACCAGTTCGTGATCGTGTCGTTAATACTGTTCAACGTTGCAGTGTCAAAGACAAACAGCAAATTTGGTTATGGCATCGTCGCTTGGGACACCCGTCATTTGGCTACCTTAAGCGTCTGTTTCCATCTTTATTCCGCTCCTGTGATGAGTCTAGCTTCAAATGTGAGACTTGTGTAATGGCCAAGAGTCACCGTACTGTTTTTCCCTTAAGTAATAATAAAGCTGCCTTGCCTTTTGAGTTAGTCCATTCTGATGTATGGGGTCCTGCTCGTGTGACTTCAAATGGTTTCCGTTGGTTTGTTACGTTTATTGATGACTGCACTCGCTTAACATGGGTGTATTTGATGAAGAATAAACATGATGTTGCCTCTATTCTCCCTGATTTTTGTGCCATGGTGTCTACTCAGTTTCATGCTCATGTTAAAGTTTTTCGGACCGATAATGGCGGTGAATATGTGAATCATACATTGAATCAGTTCTTTCGTGATCACGGTATCATTCAACAAACTACCACTCCATTCACTCCTCAACAGAATGACGTGTCTGAAAGGAAGAATCGTCAGTTACTTGAAGTTGCCCGCTCTCTTATGTTGGATATGTCTGTTCCCCATCATCTTTGGGGATATGGTGTCTTGGCCGCGACCTACTTGATTAACCATACTCCTAGTCGGGTTTTTGATTTCAAGACTCCACTTGATGTGTTGTGTGCTCTTACTCCTCCGGTTTCGATCTCTAAGTTACCTCCGAAGGTGTTTGGGTGTGTTGCGTATGTTCATGTCTACTCCCATCAATGGAGTAAACTTGATCCTTGTGCTCTCCGTTACGTCTTCATTGGTTATTCTACTACTCAGAAGGGTTATAAGTGTTATCACCCGCCTACTCAGAAGGTACATGTCACTTTGGATGTTACTTTTCATGAAGAAGTACTCTACTATGTCTCTCCCTCCTCTTCAATTCAGAGGGAGAGGGGGAGTGATTTGAAGAGTTTCGGAGTGGAAAATATGGAAGTTTTTGGACTTGAAGAAGGAATTTCTGGTGAACAGGAAGCGACCGGTCGCAGGGAAGACTCGACCGGTCGCCAACGACTCTGTGATGAAAACGACCGGTCGCACATAGGAAGCGACCGGTCGCTCGTGTCGACGAGCGACAACAACACCGATACTGTCCCCACTTTACCACCTGCACAATCTTCAGGTGTGAGGTTTTATCACAAAAGGCCTCGGTATTTGTTAGAGAGGGGTATTTCTATTTAAACTACTTTCTCTTTGGCCCTCTGGCCGATGTGGGACAACAAAGAGTTCCAACAATTGCACCGTTTATGGATTGCATATGCAGTAACGGTTCAAGTTTCCATAATACAAAATTAAGTCATCATATGTCGCTACAACAGTTGGGTTTGTCCAAGGGTAGAATCTCAGTCTTACCACGTATTCCCTTGCATATATCAGGGTGTGTATTATGTGTCTTTTCTTATCACTTTGGTGACGTAGATATTGGTCAACAAAATAAGGATCGGAGATGAGGGTGAACCAACGCTTGCACACGCACTTGCATTGAAAAATTAGTTTACTGCAAGATAGTCGACATAGTACTTCAATCAATACAGCATCCGGGAGATCATCAATATTTATCAATCTCCACGGTTGTCTTCGTGACAAGGACGACAGAGAGCTACTGCTTCCTCTCATGTTGTGCCGAAAACCAACAAGAGAAAACAGAGATTTATTAGGGCACACCAACAAACAAGGGAAGGCTAAAGTATATATTGGATAATAGATGTGGTGCCTTGAAACCCTAAGCCACTACAAAGCAAAACCGCGACGTGGGCTATTTAAAAAATAGCCCCATACAAATAAGGCAATTACAACAATTATTTATGGATTACCAACCTCTCGTTCTCTCTCCTCAACCCCTCGTCTCCTACTCCTCAAACAAATCGAAACTTACCCCTTTTCTTTTGTAAGCTCTTCTCTCCCAAAACAACGCAGCAACCCCTTTCTCTTCTGATTTTGTTTTTAGATCCGGTCGTTTTCACCCCGATCCCTCCTTTTTTTTTTGCTATCTCCTTGCTTTTGACAGAGTTTGTTATCGCCCTAGTTTTTCTAGGGCGTTTCTTTGGCTTTGGGTGGTCCTTTTAGATCAAATTTCAAATATGAGAGCTAGAGTAGGGCTTGCTTCTGTCATGGCTTTCCTTGTATTTTGTTTTCTGTATAAGCTTTTTTTTCCGACTTTTTTTATATAGAAAGGAGATAAACGAATCCTAAAATTAACTGAGTACACCCTACTATCAAACCATTTATTGAATTACTAATTTACCCTAATATAAAATAACCAAAAAGGATATATTGAATTGTGTACCCCAATATGTACACCATCCTTAAGACTTGACGCATGTCCATTGTTATAACTATGGTCAACTCTTTAATTTTAATCTTTTAAAGTATTTAAAACCAAAAAATAAAATAAAATTTTAAAAAGAGAAAAAAAGCTCTCTCTCCTTCCCGACCCACCCCACTCTGAGACGAGTTGAGATATGCTGTCCCCAAATTCCCAAACTACCAAATCTCCCTAAATTAGATTGAAAACCCACACCTCTCTCGAGAGATTGAAGACAATATATTTAATTAAGAATTAAAATCTTTATTTTACTACTTGAGCTTTTGAACCCATGCCTTCAAACAAATTGACTTAATTTTTAACATACAACTCGGAATCCAGGAGAAGTGTATTGATCCCAGTTGATTTTTGTATGCATAAAACTTAAACAATCAATAACACAAACCAGGTGGTGGTGGTCGCACAGGAGAGAGATAAAAGAAGAAGAAGAAGAAGAAGAAGAAGAAGCAGGAGAGAGAGAGAGAGAGAGAGAGAGAGAGAGAGAGAGAGAGAGAGAGAGAGAGTTTTGTTAAAATATTATTTTATTATTATTTTACTTTATTTGTTTATTTTAAATACTTTAAAAGATTAAAAATTAAAAAGGGTGTACCATGGGTATTTTTGGTAGTTAAATAGGGTGTACTTAGTTAATTTTACATTTTAATTTAAACATTAGGGTGTACTTAGATTGTAGGGTGTACTCAGTTAATTTTAGGGTTCGTTTAGCAGCACTCTTTTATATATTAATATATTCTTTGTTATTTTGTAGGGGCGGTGGAATTGCTAGAGGCGCCTCTATCACAATGCTTGTCCAATTTGCATTTCATCGTTCTTGCTCCAGCCAGCCATCGAGCGAGAACACCAACAATGATTAGATCCCTTCACCATAGACAAATGAATGGTTGATGCTACCAACTACAAAAGAAGAGGGTGAGGTTGTAATTCCTTAAGCTTGGATATCTACTGACTTAGCTAATTGGAATTTGGATATATATATATATATATATATATATATATATATATATATATATATATATATAATTGCTTAACTTCTAGTATTTGGGACTGTTTTCAGATTTTCGCACGGCTAAGGACTTGGAAACTTGCATTGCATCTCATAAGGACTCGGAATTCAGTGGAAGTGCTAGCCTCATTTGTATTTTTTTTTTGTTTATAATCTCATCTTTCTTTCTTTCTTTGTCATTTCGATTTACTTACAGGGACGGAGTACACTTCAATTGCAGGGATGGAGGACACTTCAGTTGCATCATTCATTTGTATGTTCGGATCAGAGGAGTGTTTGGATTAGAAAGTACTAGCTATAGGTCTTCTAAGGCGTGTATGTATTATTGTTTTTGTAGAGGATTGTACTAATTTTTTATTTATTAGGAAAATATTGTGCTACTTAATTACCATCATGTATCAATTGAATATTTATATTTAATTAAATAATAATATTAGAGGCCTTTTTTACACATGAAGTGCATTACCAAAGAATTATTATTATTATCTTATCAGAAAAAAAAGAAATTACTATTATTATGCCATTAAAGTATATCAAATGGAAATTGTAATTATTTAAAACATATATAATTCAGAAAATTATTAAACTAATTAAAGATGAAAATAATAATAAAATATAAGTGTAAAGGTAGCTGAAAAGTCAACATATTGTTTGTCACTTTCTTTATCAATGATGACAAAGGCAAATAGTAACCCCTACAAATTTCACCAACTCAAGATTTGTAACTGCATGGTTACTAAAGCCTTTAGTCACCAATAAAGGGGATTAATACTTTCAAAAGTCACTGAAAAAAAAGTGACTATTGATGATTTTTTTTTAGTGTTGGTTTGTTTTTGCATACTCCTCAAGATAACGATAATGAAAAAAATCACAATTGCTATCCACTTACTTCATATGCAATAAGACTAGAGGCACCAACTTTTTTCGTCGAATCCGTTCACCAAATTATGTGTATGTACACATGTCATAATCTTTCTTGTTAAAAATAAATGATGTTCACAATGGGCCCGTATTTATAAAAAAAAAAAAAAGCCCATTCTAACATGGCATTTTATATAAAATAATAAAAAAAACCTCACAAGTCCAATTCTTTAGAAAACTCCATGTTGTACTTTCAAGTGAAAAATTTGCAAAACACTGTGAACCAATTAGAAAATGACAAGTGGCTAATTGAGGTTAAATTTCTCCAAATAGACTCTCTTAAGGTTTTTTTAATTATAAAATGTCATATCATAATGAGTCTATTTATGAAAAGCCCATAAATTAATGATAGACTGACACATCATTTGGCGAACAAAACTTGGTGAAATTTATTTACGGCGAGTAATAATTTGGTAAACCAAACTGGGTGAAAATGTTGGGTTGTGTATAACACTTACTTTGTAAATTAGATAAGATGCAAATGGCCCAATGAGCGCTTACTTCATTTTCGGGATTGAACATGAATTTTATTGGTAATTGTAATAAAATGATGACTCCAAAAAACGGTAATTTTTAGTTTACTAACCTCAGCAAGTAAGGAAAAAAAAAACTAATTACTGTTAAGAAGGCAGCAAGTATTGTAACTTCAGAAAAGATTCCTATTTGATAGTAATTATCATCAGTAAGAAGCATTATCATCTTTAAAAAGTTGCAAGTCATTGAATTTCCTAAGAGCAATTCCAGCGGGTCAGTTTTGCCAGGGCAAAAGGGAGCCCAGGTTGGGTTTAAGCTCCCCAACAATGAAAGGCAGCTTGAAAAAAAATGGGCCCCATTTATCTAAGCAAGTCCATGCAAGATTTGCCTGAGCTGCTATCTGGGTTTGTTGATCTCATACTGATATCAGCGTGACATCAGCAACCAATTTAAATATAAAAAAATAGAATATATATGTATATATATAAAATACCAAAAAATTCAGATTTTTTTTTTCTACAAATACCTAGTCATGTTATTCACTTTCCACACCAAAACTCCATACAAATCTCTCCTCATATCTCATGTGAATAGTGCTTGCCTTTACTTGCCATGACAATGTGTGGAAAAACAAAATAAAAAAGGGTAGGGCAGTCACTATTCACATGAATAGTGTCTGCCCTTACTTGCCCTTGCCCTTTGCCACGGCACCATGGGTGGAAGTGCTCTAAGGGAAAACAATTCAAGCCTTATAAAACTGCCTTCTTAGGCCATCTCCAGCCATGGGCTATTTCCTAAATATAGCCCTAAAATAATACCAAAACCATCTCCAGTCATGGGCTAAACAAAATTTTGGCCAAATTTGGAGGGCCACATTTGGCCCTTTAGCCCTCTAACCAGGCCACATATAGCCCAGCTTTGGGCTAGGCCAAATTTCTAGTGGGACCTACACATGTGCTTTTCAAGAACCCAATTAAATAATGCTGGACCATTTTGAATGTCCAATTCGTACTGTATGAGAAACAAAGAATAAAAAATTGTTGGTAAATGACCATTGGGTCAGACCTACCCCACTTCCTTTTAAAAAAAAAAATATATATATATTAATAAATGTGGTCAGACCCTCACCATTTTGAATCACTTCATACTGTATGAAAAACAAATTATAAAAAATTGTCCATTTTGAATCACTTCATACTGTATGAAAAACAAATTATAAAAAATTGTTGGTAAAATGACCGTTGGGTCAGACCTACCCCACTCCTTTTTTTTTATATATTTTTTTTATTTATAAATAATAAATGTGGTCAGACCCTCAAATCTTTCAAGTGTTTGAAAAAAAATTATAAAAATATAATATGAAATCTGGATAGTTGTTCCCGGACCGACACGTGTCACTCGAAAATCATAGTCCAAAAAATTATGGAATATTGTCTCTAAATAGTAGTTTAATTAAATTAAACAATATATAGTGTGGAATGTATGAGTATTGTACCATAGTTTTTCTCAAAATAATAAAATATGAAGGATCCTAAAATATAGCCCTGCATGGCTGGAGATGGAAAAATTTAGCCCTGCACTATTCTTTAAAAAATTAATATTTTGGGGGGCTAAATTTTTAACCCTGGACTACATTTAGCCCTATGGCTAGAGATGGCCTTACATTCTTACTACCTATACTTACATGTCGAACTTTTTGTAATATGTATAACTTGGGGTGTATACCAAGGAACTTCCTCTATCTAATTTGGAAGTTGAGGGCCCTTAAGCAGAAAGGAAACACGAAGGCAAAGAAGACTGTGAAGCCAACAAGAACCCCTGCCACAGATCCCATGAAATTTGGATCATATCCAAAATGGTTTTCTACATACCATTTCACAGAGGGGTCAGGTGAAATCCCAGGTGCTTTAATGGTGTCCTCCACATCACCATACTGCGACACAATCAACCCATACACAGTCCATGAAACCGGGCATATCCAGTAGTACCAAATCCACCATTTGGGTATTTTCTGAAAATTCAAAGGGTAAAGAACTAGAGGTGTCAGCTTACTTCTACAAATGATTTAAACTCCAAACATAGGTGCTTGTGAGAAGAAGAATATCTACTTACAGGTCTCGGTATGAAGAAACCCGAGAAGAGGTTGAAGAATGAGTAAAAAGTTGATGCCACTATGGCTGCTATTTGGTGGTTTGGTGTGATGGAGACGGTCATCATTCCGTAATACGTGAAGTAAAGGAATGTGAAGAAGCTGACAAAGAAGAACCAGAAGAATTTTGCTGCTGTCCATTGAAAGCTCACCATAGCATACACGATCAGCACATAATATGCGGTTTGAACAAACACATACGGTATTTCAACAATGACCTGCATGTCATATGGTTCATTTGAGTCACTTATATTGAATAGGGAATTTGATCGGATGAAACTCAGCTATATAGTAATGTTTTACACTTTCGGATATATTAGAATTCTATATAACTAGCCTCTTGACACCTGCGGTAGATAACATATATGTATACATCAAAATGTGAGTTAATATAAGCATAGAACCCTCAACTTACCTGTGCCATTGCGTAAGGTAATATAGAGTACATCCCAGCAGCTCTTTCTCGATAAAACACCGTTCTTTCAATTGCGACCATTGGCTGCACTGTTGAGCAGTTATTAACTCCAATAAAAAGCACAGCAGAATTCATTGCTGTTCGGTTCATTTTTACACATGATTTTTCATGTTATTCACCCACTATTTTGAGTTAGTTCTTGACATTTTATAGCTTTTTACTTCTTTTTTGTGTTTTAATAGGTTTTACTTTGGTTTGTATGAAAATGAGCTAAAAGTGCATTATTTGATATAAATTCTGTTTTTGTTCATTTTCGTAGGTCAACTTCGTGGCCTTGGATCAGCATGTTCCGGTCCTTGGATGAGGTGATGATCTTCATAAGACTTGTTCCAATGGATGTTGACTACAACATATCCAAATTTGAGCTCCATTGGATAAGTATTTCCTATCCAACCAATCCAGCATGTTACCACAGCTCTGGAAATCCGAGTTGGCCAGTTTTCACCTCCACTTAGTGTGATCTTACTTCTACTTGTTACCATGCCTTTCGTAACAATATTTCACTTTAGTTAAGTGGAATTTTCTGAGAGTATATTTGTGAGGACAAAACTTCATCATGAGAGGAGACAAGAAAACAAAGGCAAAAGTGTGCCATGATGAAAAGGAGGAGAGAGAGGAGCATAGAGAGGAATCAATTGACTTTGGGGCAGCAGCTAGGCAACGGATCATTCATTCAGTTTTTATTACAATTTGCAGAGACTTTCTAAAAGCTGGGAGCTAGAGAGCTAGAGGAGGAAGACAAAGTCATCCAAGCAAGAAGTGGAAGAGATTTCCACCATTGAAGACCTTGAGCTTCCACCTTCACAAAAGCTGTAACTTCTTTCTAGTTTTATTTCGAATTTGTGTTTGAAATGATTATGAGGAACTAAACTCAATAGCTAGGGCTTAGGTTGAAGCCCTAAACATGAATACCTTATTGTTTTGATGCTTGAGTGTATGAATTTCTAGATATTGTTGATGAATTCCAATTCACCAAATTAATCTATCCTTGATGTATGTTCTTCTTTGATTGATCACCTTTGAAAGCATGCTTCTTGAGATTGTTGGGATTATGTGTATCCTCATGTTATCCTAAGCAATAAATGGATGAAGTAAGAATCATCCATGTGAATTGGTTTCTTGAATACCTAATGTAAACACCATGCTATTAGGATTCTTGTGATGTTCATATTCTCTTTGAACTTAATGGGTTCTCCTTGTAATTGAATCGAAGTACGAACCATACCTAGGTTCGGTTATGAGGAGGGCACAAGTATTGTAGCACGAACCATGCACTTTACGTATATTAGAGAGAATCAATGCGTCTTGAGCCACGACCCATGGTCTTGATTGCGAACATCTTCATCAACACGTTTAGAGTTCATCACTTGAGTATTCATGAACTTGGGTAGAATTGTTTAGGGTGGATTCCGAAACCCTAGTGTTTGTTACATTTTGATTTCACATCTTGATAATTCATCTCTTCCATTCTCATTTAAATTCGAAGTCCATTTACTTACATGCAATAGAAATAGATCACTTGAACCAAATCAAAACCCCCCCCAATGTGTGTGTGAGTTGCGTGTTTGACACGTTACGTGTCTTTGTTACTGAATTTTATTTCTTTCTGTAATTATTTTGGACTTTTGGTCCGCGTTGTGTTCTTCCATTTTCTGTGCTGAATCCAACCGTGTAAAGAACGTGAATTTTGGACGTACGGTTGGAAAGTTATAGGCAAAACACTGGACAGAGGTCGAAACTGAAAAACAGAGAAAACGAATCTGCCCAAAAACGACCGGTCGCTTTTACCTGACGACCGGTCGCTTTAGCACTGTTCATAGGTGATAAATGGGTGATAAAAGGGTGATAGAAAATGCTGTTTGTGTTTTTGTTTAGTTTTCTTGTGTTGTTTCATTTCTTTTACACTTCTTTACTCATTTTTAGTTTCCATTTTGCATTTGTGCATTTGTGGTGTGTCAATTAAGTGTTCTTTACGTACTCAAATTAGAACTTATAGGAAGCCGACAAGTTCTTCGTGGGATCGACCCCGTACTTACATAATCTATACTTCAATAGATTCGTGCACTTGCGGGTATTTTTAATTGGTTGTTTGCACATTAATTTGTGTCCTCTTAGGAATGCAACAATTTTTGGCGCCGTTGCCGGGGAACTGGCACGGTTGCTTATATGTTTTGTTTGAGTATATTTAGAGTACTTAATTTTATTTTCATTTTTTTTCTTTGTTTGTCATTTCATTTTATTTGAGTTTGTTTTTGTTTTCTTCTTATTGCAGGAACATTTTGCTTATGTCCCTTCTGAATTTGGATATTTCATTAGATTGCACTGTAGAAGATATCCAAGCTCAAGCTTTGAGAGAAAGGAACATCCAACTAGCTGTGTCTACTCCATTGCCTTTTTCACTCTCGCCATTTTCATCATCACCAAGCTCACCAAAAGTCGAGTCACCTCCACCTTCACCAATGGCGGCAGCAGCTGCAAATGCGGAACTTACTATGCAAGAATACTCTTCACCGCCAACAACTGGACAACCATCTTGCATAGTATATCCCGCAAGCACTTTGGAAAACTTTGAGTTGAGATCGGGCATGATACACATATTGCCTAAGTTCTTGGGAAATCCTGGAGAAAATCCTAATGCACATATCTTAGACTTCGAGGAAGTGTGTTCCACAATAAAGATCGAAGGCATGAGTAGTGATGAGATAAGAATGAGACTTTTCTCATTTAGTTTAAAGGATACAGCAAAGGAATGGCTTCACTATCTACCTCCAAATTCCATCACAACATGGACGGATCTTGCTTCAAAGTTCTTGCAACATTTTTTCCCAGCACAAAGGACAAATGAACTCCGAAGTCAGATTACAGGAATTCTGCAAAGGCCGGGAGAAAGCTTCCAGGATTATTGGGACCGTTTCAAGAAGCTTCTAATCACTTGTCCGCATCATAACATACAAGCTTGGCTTCTAATGCAACACTTCTATGAAGGACTTTTTGAAGCGGACCAAAATAATGTGAATGCAGCTGCAGGAGGAACTATAATGACCAAGACTCCAACAGAATTGCGAGCAATATTTGATCTTGTTGCTGCAAATGCTCGCCAATATAATTCAAGGCAAAGACCAGTCAGAAAAGGGGAATCCTATGATGTAAGTACCCTTTCTAGTATGGAAGCTCAGATTGCAAACCTAACCAACATGGTGAAGAAATTGGCACCGGGATCATCCAAGGTTTGTGCATTTTGCTCCACAATTGGTCATGACACTGAAGATTGTCCCTTGGCACATGAGGAAGCAAATGCAGTGGGCTCATTTCAGAGAAATCAGTGGCCTAAGAATGATCCTTTCTCACAAACATACAATCCGGGGTGGAGAAATCATCCAAATTTCAGGTGGAGTGACAATTCGAATGTTCAACAAGGGCCAACTCAACCATCTCAAGGGCCAACTCACCCACCTCAAGGTCAACAACATACTCGCCCACCTCATGGTCAAATGCACTACTACAATCCACCACAACCACCACCTCAACCACAATCTACAGGAAAATCTTTGGAAGAACTTGTTGCTTCCATGGCTAGAAACACAGATAGTTTCATCACTGAGACAAAAAGCTACATGCAGAGGAATGACACCCACATGCAGAAAACGGATAAGGCCATTGCCAATCTAGAAAATCAAGTGGGACAAATTGCTCAAGCTTTGAGTCAAAGGGAACCTGGTATGATGCCTAGCCAACCAGAGATTAATCCAACTGGGCGTGAGCATGTTCAAGCAGTTACCTTGAGAACTGGTAAGGTAATTGGTGAAATAAATGGTTCTAAAGATTTGATTCACAATGTTGATGACATGCAGGTTGAACAAGTGGCTGAGCCTAAAGAAAAGGATGAAAGCAACAAAGAGAGAGATAAGCAAGCAGCTTCTTCATCCGAGTGGATCCCAAAGCATGAACTTGCAAGAAGGGCAAGAAAGGAGAAGGTAAGTCGTGAACCTACTGACGAAGAAATCTTACGTGCTCCTTTTCCTCACAGGCTTATGAGTTCTAAAAAAATTCAACAAGCCAAGGAAATATTGGAAACCTTCAGAAAAGTGCAAGTCAATATTCCTCTCCTGGATGCAATCAAGCAAATTCCGAGTTATGCAAAGTTCTTGAAGGACCTTTGTACCAACAAGAGGAGATTCCAAGATCATGAAACGGTTGCACTAACGGAAGAAGCTTCTGCTGTTTTGCAAAGGAAGCTCCCTCCCAAATTAAAAGATCCAGGAAGTTTTACAATTCCTTGCATTATTGGAGATAAATTGTTTGACAAAGCTTTACTTGATTTAGGTGCTTCAATTAATCTGATGCCTTATTCTGTTTTTGAAGCCCTTAACTTAGGTGATCTTAAACCAACTTCTGTCAGCATTCAATTGGCGGACCGATCAGTGAGATATCCAAGAGGAATTTTGGAAGATGTACTTGTGAAAGTAAATGATCTCATTTTACCAGCTGACTTTTTGGTGCTAGAAATGGAAGAAGCTCCTATTCCGGGTGCGGATCTTCCATTGATTCTTGGCCGCCCTTTCATGGCCACTGCAGATACTGTGATCAATGTTCGACAAGGAACATTGACAATGACAGTTCAAGGGGAAACAATAAAGTTCAAAGTATATGATGCCTTCAAACTCCCCAATGATGAACATGAATGTTTTCGTATTGATACATTGTGTCATATTGTGCAAAATACATTTAATAGTACTCATGGTACAGATTCATTAGAAAAGGTGTTGACACAAAATCCTCAAGTTGCTGAAATTGTTGATAATGAGTTACTTGAGGCTGTGAAATTCCTTGATGCATGTCCAGCCATACCACGTAAGTACACTCCAAATTTTATACCTTTGCCAGTCAATACTGAAAAGCTTGTTCCTTCTCTTGACAGGGCACCCGAGTTAGAGCTCAAACCATTGCCATCCCACTTGAAGTATGTTTATTTAGGTAAAACAGAGACATTGCCCGTGATTATTGCTAGCAATCTCAATGTGGAAAATGAACAGAAGTTGATGCAAGTGTTAAGAGAACACAAGAGAGCAATTGGTTGGAGTATTGCGGACATCAAGGGCATAAGCCCAACAAGATGCATGCATAGAATTTTATTGGAAATTGATTCCAAACCCACAAAGGATGCTCAACGCAGGTTAAACCCAATCATGACAGAGGTAGTCCGAAAAGAAATTCTGAAGCTATTGGATGTGGGTATAATTTATCCTATTTCCGATAGCAAGTGGGTAAGCCCGGTCCAAGTGGTTCCTAAAAAGTCAGGAATAACTGTTGTAAGAAATGAGGAAAATGAACTTATTCCTTCTCGTGTCAAAACGGGATGGCGTGTTTGTATTGATTATAGAAAATTAAATACCGCCACCCGAAAAGATCATTTTCCATTACCATTTATTGACCAAATGCTTGAACGTCTTGCAGGTCACAGTTACTACTGCTTCTTGGATGGCTATTCAGGATACAACCAAATTGCCATCGCTCCTGAAGACCAACACAAGACGATGAAGTGCTCCACTTCATTGATGTACCTGCTGGGATGCAACACTGAGTTGGGAAGGTAAGTCCCTAAAAAAAAAAAAAAAAAAAAAAAAAAAAACGACCGGTCGTTCTTCCATCGCGACCGGTCGCTCTGCGCGAATTGCTGAAGATTTGATTCTGTATAAAAACGACCGGTCGCTTTTGCCTTGCGACCGGTCGCTCATTTGGTGTTTTAAAAAATAATAATAAATAAATAAAAATTGAATCTGTGAAGAAACGACCGGTCGCTTTTCACAACGACCGGTCGCTCTTCGCGCAATTCTCTTATTTTGAATCTGTTTCAGAACGACCGGTCGCTTTGCACTTGCGACCGGTCGCTCGTTGCGTTTTTTTTATTTTATTTTATTTTTCTACAACCGCCTCTGTTTTTCTTCTTTTCCCTCTTGTCTCTTCTCACATTTTTCCCTCAAGTATTTCATCAATTCTTGAGAGATTTGCAGTTAGGGTTCCAAGCCATCCAAGGTAAAGTTTCGTTTCGTTTTTTTCTTGTTCTTCCTCTTTGATTTTCTAACTCTAATTGTTTTTCTTATTATTTTTTTTCTTGTTTCTAACTTGTTTTTCTTTTGAATTGTGGCATATTTGTGCATAATTGTGGTTAATTTTTTTGGGTATAATTGTGGCATATTATAAGTTTGGGAAGTGTTTTCAATTCATTAATGCACAATCAGAATTGGGCGTGAATGCTTCTTCTATTTCATAACATGTGATTACATACATACTAGTGAAAATGCGTACAGTAAATTCCTAATCACATGTTCATTGTTGCATTCTGCGCCCCCAGAGGCTTCTGCTAATTGCCTCTGTCTGTTCTTGCTTGTAGAATCTGCAGCAGCTCTACATGATCTTCGTTCCTTTTCTGCAGCATCTCTACATGCTGGTTGGCGCTGTAGAGCCGCTTCTGCAGGTCCGCCACCATAGCTTTCAGGGCCGCCACTTCCTCACTCAGTGCCCCGCACTCCCGTGTTCTCGCCAGTAGGCGCATGCCCAAATTTGTGGCCGAGACCGCGTTGAGCACGGTTAGGTTGTGGGACTCGTCCACTGCCATCTGGTCAGACCTCTGCGCCACATGCAGATGATCTGCAACTGTAAGTCTGCTGACAGTCATGCCCTCCGGCATTACTGCCCTACGCGGCACCACCTCATAGAAGTTTGAGGCCGAGCCATGGTGGTATGAGGAGTTTGGGAAGATATGGTTTGGAGGAGCCCGTGTCTGGCCATTTGGTGGTGCAAGGGACAACTCAAGGTTAAGGTCATCAACAAGCATATCTGGGGATGCCATTGATTTTTCTGTCTGGGCTTTTTGATGGTTTTTCTTGAGTTTGCAGGTTGAAATGCAGGATGCTCCTTCTTTCAACCGAGAAGTGGTTTAAATAGCCATATGCTCATAAGGGAGCCGACACCACTTTGCATTTCCTGCGCAATTTGCGGTTGCGTCCGGTTAAAAGGGGAAGCATTTCTACTTTCGCTTTGCTTTCTTTTCCTCCCTGTTTTCTGGTGCATTATGTTTTGATTTCTTTTTAGTTTGTCGTTTTTGTTTTATTTCAGTTGGGGAAGTGTGATTTGTGTCTTTTTCGTTTGTCGCATTCCTTTTATTCCGGTTTGGGGAAGTGCGTTTTGTTTTTCTTCTTTGTCTTTTGCAACTTTCTTTTCTTTTATTTCCGGAAACGAGAAATTTAAAATTTAAAAAAAAAAAAAAAAAAACAAATACACGGAAAGGGCAAAGACAACCAGGCACACCACTAATACATTAGAAATTATTCTTTCACAGTGCTCGGTGTCTCGACCATTGGACCTTTGAGTTTAGCCTTATGGCTATCCTCTTCCGGGGCTTCATGCACAGCCTCTTGGGGCTCATCACTCGAGCTCCCAAAGATCGCACTCTTAGCTTGAGCGTACCTACTCTCGCGATCTGTTTTCTTGCGTTTACCCGGTTGGTCCAGGTCCTCCAGCTGCTTTCTCATGTCATGGGCGTAAACACTTACCATCTTTGAGAGATTTTTGTTCTCTTCCCGCAACGCCTCTAGCTGGTGTCGATTCACCTCCACTATCCTTGCCCTTTCCCTTTTTAAACTTTTAATAATACTCTGGCACTCCTCCACCATACTTCGCTCCGCCGCCAACTGACCTCTTAGCACCTCCACCTCATGGGACTTCGCAATTAGGCGATGACCCACACTTGCGACTGTTGCCGAGCTTTGCACGCTTAGTGCCAGAGCATCGCTCACGACCCGGTTGTCATCCCTTGATCCCAGCACCCGTATATCCTTGGGAGTTACTAGATTTCTAGCAACTCCAAGGGCAACATCGTTGTCCAGCAGTATCGAGTCATTCACTGTCACGTGCCCCCGTGCAGAGGCAAAGTAAGGCATCCACACTGGTGCCACTGCTTGGCCCCGAGTCTGAGTCGGTGGAGCTAGGTTGAGGTCCAGCGAGAATGGGTAGGAAGAAGCCATTTGAACTTTCTTTTCTTTTGTTCTTTCTTTTCTCTGTTGTGTGTTTCTGCGTTTGTGTGTTTTTCCCCAACTCTTTCTCTTCTTCTTTTATAGAGTTAGTTTCTACGTAACCCTAGACACGGCGCTTCTGCGTTTTGCGCGGCCCTTACGGCCTATCCCCTTAGGTCACCTCACCTGGTCCCCAACCCCTTTAATTACAGTTTCGCCTTTCAGCGCTTTTGAGAAACGAAAGTCGTCACGCCTTCCTATGAAGCCAATAATTCTGGCTTGGGACCGTGAGAGAGACCTCTGCTTGTCGACACGTCTCTCACTTTGTTTCCCGTGACTCACAGGTGTCGAGACTTCAGGGCCCACTTTTTCTATTTTACTGAGTCCTCGCTCTTTGTGCTTCTGACTTGGTTTCTTTGTTTTATTTACTTTCTTCGCTTTTGGGCTTTCATTTGGTTTGTGCGTTTCATTGGGTTGGATTTCTGCATGTGTAAGACTGTTGTTAGGGCTTACTGTTTTATTTGTTTCTGTTTGGTTTCGTTTTTGTTTTTGTTTTTGCAACCGTGTTGTAGTTGTTTTTCGTGTTTGTTCTTGTATTTACTTGCTTTATTCCCTTTAATTCTTGTTATAACGTTGTTGGTGCCTGAATTCTTTAACATTGAGGACAATGTTTGTTTCTAAGTTTGGGAAGGGATAGCAAGTCTTTTTCGTTTCACTTAAATTCTTACTTTCTTTTATTTTGTTTTCTTTTCTGTTTTGAGTCTTTTTTGTTCTTAAGTCACTTTCCGGACATATATGATGAGATTGTGATGAATGTTTAAATGACTTGATTGAAAATGCTTTAAAAAAAAAAAAAAATTTGTTATTCACTAAATGGCATCGTTCTAGCATGATATGTTTGAAACCCTCTACGCACTTGCCATTTGTTTCATAATTCTCTAGTTGAGGGACTTGCATGATCCAAAGAATTGTATCAAGCATGAATTAGACTTGTATAACCATATAATGTGAGCTTTGAGCCTTGTGCTTCAATTCATGAGTGTTATACACATATTCTTACTTTTCTTGTCATCTGAGTTGTTGTTTGATCTCATTATTCATTGATTTGGTTGAGCACTTAAAAGTCACTCATTCTTGTGCAATTTGATTACATGACATTTGAGAAATGATATTAAGGCCCTCTTTGGACCGTTTGTGCCTTTCAAGCTAACCCTATGCATGCTTAAGCATGATTTTCCATTGTTAACCACCTTGAGCCTATATGTATGCCTTTTCTTTCAAGTAACCAATTATTACTTCTAGCCCTAGCCTGAAAAACAAGAATTTACCTTTCTAAGGAACTCGTGAGCTTTAATTTAGATGTGTTTTTCATGCTAAGTTTGGGAAGTTTGTTATTACATTTCGAAAAAAAAAAAAAGAGAAAAAAAAAAAAAAAAATGAGTACCTCACTCAAAGGGTGAAAGAAAAGAGAAAAGTCGTGGTTAAGTGGCAATGGTTTCAAATTCAATTCCATGTTTCTTGGTTGTTCAAATGGAAGGAAGGAGTGTGAATCATAATTAGTGGAGGTATAAGGCTTTGTGGTCTAATTGATCACATATAAAAAATAATAATAATAAAAAAAAAAAGAGTGAAAATCTCAAGGGTGATGTTTCAAAGTCTTTTAGTCAACGATTATATGCTCTTACATTGTGAGTTCCTTGGACTTTGTTGTATCCATATCCTTCATTTTTTACTCACCTTACACCCTTAGCCCCATTACAACCTATAATAAAGACCTAAATTGATCCTAAATGTCATGTGGTTGATTTGCACACATTTTTCAGCTTTTAAGTGTTTAGCATCCTTCTTGAGATCATATTCATGCATGTTTTTCATCTTGCTAATTGTGAGTTAAGTCCCGTATGGTTTAACTCTATTCTCATATTTACTATTGAGTGATGCATTGTAACCCTCTTCCGAGTGATTCATTTGTGAGAGGACAACTTTGGTGAGATTTGAAGTTACATTTGTGCTTGGTATGATTTTTGAAGTTGTGTGAAAACTGAAATTGGAGAATGAGTTCCATTTGGCCATCACACTACTACACTTGAGCATGTTGTGTTCTGAACTTTGCTGCCTTGTGAATGATGTCTAAACTGAGTTTTTTCTTGTGAAAACTTTTGAGTCAGTTGCATAAGTCACTCTCTCTTTGGAAAGTGTTCGGAAAGTTTTGTTTCGAGTCTTGTTTTAATTTCTGTTTTGCTCGAGGACTAGCAAAAGATAAGTTTGGGAAGTTTGTTCGGTTCATTTTTACACATGATTTTTCATGTTATTCACCCACTATTTTGAGTTAGTTCTTGACATTTTATAGCTTTTTACTTCTTTTTTGTGTTTTAATAGGTTTTACTTTGGTTTGTATGAAAATGAGCTAAAAGTGCATTATTTGATATAAATTCTGTTTTTGTTCATTTTCGTAGGTCAACTTCGTGGCCTTGGATCAGCATGTTCCGGTCCTTGGATGAGGTGATGATCTTAATAAGACTTGTTCCAATGGATGTTGACTACAACATATCCAAATTTGAGCTCCATTGGATAAGTATTTCCTATCCAACCAATCCAGCATGTTACCACAGCTCTGGAAATCCGAGTTGGCCAGTTTTCACCTCCACTTAGTGTGATCTTACTTCTACTTGTTACCATGCCTTTCGTAACAATATTTCACTTTAGTTAAGTGGAATTTTCTGAGAGTATATTTGTGAGGACAAAACTTCATCATGAGAGGAGACAAGAAAACAAAGGCAAAAGTGTGCCATGATGAAAAGGAGGAGAGAGAGGAGCATAGAGAGGAATCAATTGACTTTGGGGCAGCAGCTAGGCAACGGATCATTCATTCAGTTTTTATTACAATTTGCAGAGACTTTCTAAAAGCTGGGAGCTAGAGAGCTAGAGGAGGAAGACAAAGTCATCCAAGCAAGAAGTGGAAGAGATTTCCACCATTGAAGACCTTGAGCTTCCACCTTCACAAAAGCTGTAACTTCTTTCTAGTTTTATTTCGAATTTGTGTTTGAAATGATTATGAGGAACTAAACTCAATAGCTAGGGCTTAGGTTGAAGCCCTAAACATGAATACCTTATTGTTTTGATGCTTGAGTGTATGAATTTCTAGATATTGTTGATGAATTCCAATTCACCAAATTAATCTATCCTTGATGTATGTTCTTCTTTGATTGATCACCTTTGAAAGCATGCTTCTTGAGATTGTTGGGATTATGTGTATCCTCATGTTATCCTAAGCAATAAATGGATGAAGTAAGAATCATCCATGTGAATTGGTTTCTTGAATACCTAATGTAAACACCATGCTATTAGGATTCTTGTGATGTTCATATTCTCTTTGAACTTAATGGGTTCTCCTTGTAATTGAATCGAAGTACGAACCATACCTAGGTTCGGTTATGAGGAGGGCACAAGTATTGTAGCACGAACCATGCACTTTACGTATATTAGAGAGAATCAATGCGTCTTGAGCCACGACCCATGGTCTTGATTGCGAACATCTTCATCAACACGTTTAGAGTTCATCACTTGAGTATTCATGAACTTGGGTAGAATTGTTTAGGGTGGATTCCGAAACCCTAGTGTTTGTTACATTTTGATTTCACATCTTGATAATTCATCTCTTCCATTCTCATTTAAATTCGAAGTCCATTTACTTACATGCAATAGAAATAGATCACTTGAACCAAATCAAAACCCCCCCCAATGTGTGTGTGAGTTGCGTGTTTGACACGTTACGTGTCTTTGTTACTGAATTTTATTTCTTTCTGTAATTATTTTGGACTTTTGGTCCGCGTTGTGTTCTTCCATTTTCTGTGCTGAATCCAACCGTGTAAAGAACGTGAATTTTGGACGTACGGTTGGAAAGTTATAGGCAAAACACTGGACAGAGGTCGAAACTGAAAAACAGAGAAAACGAATCTGCCCAAAAACGACCGGTCGCTTTTACCTGACGACCGGTCGCTTTAGCACTGTTCATAGGTGATAAATGGGTGATAAAAGGGTGATAGAAAATGCTGTTTGTGTTTTTGTTTAGTTTTCTTGTGTTGTTTCATTTCTTTTACACTTCTTTACTCATTTTTAGTTTCCATTTTGCATTTGTGCATTTGTGGTGTGTCAATTAAGTGTTCTTTACGTACTCAAATTAGAACTTATAGGAAGCCGACAAGTTCTTCGTGGGATCGACCCCGTACTTACATAATCTATACTTCAATAGATTCGTGCACTTGCGGGTATTTTTAATTGGTTGTTTGCACATTAATTTGTGTCCTCTTAGGAATGCAACAATTGCCCCGATAATCATGGTGAGATCAGCTATGCTTTCCCTGCATATGGAGATAAATAACTGAGTAATTGGTCTAAACAAACTCTTGAAGTGCTTTTTTCGCACTTGACGTTTGAACTTGTTAAGTAGAGATGAGCACAGAGTCGCAAACCTTTTAGTGCCAATCTTCCAGAACATATATCCAAGCAGGAGGGCAGCGACCAAGGTAAAAAAGAACCTAACAAGGTTGTAATCAGGACTTCTCCAATAAGTCCACCACTGCTTCCACAGGCAAGATTTGAATTGCTCCCATGTTGACTGAGAATACTTAGTACGAAAATAGAGGTCTTTTGCTCCTGGTGGTGGTGTGCTTAACTCCTTTATTAAAGCTTTGTTTCTCCTGGTTATAGTCATAGATAGGAAATCACATTAGCTCAAAGCCAGCCAACCCTTTACATTACAAATTTTTAGTACTCCGGTAACTTTCTCTTTTCACTTACTGATGCAAAAAAGATGATTTGAAGTGTTGTGCAAAGTCAATTCCAAGTCGGAACTCGGTCACTACTGAGCTCACCTCTAGCATCCATGTGGCTGGATTATACCTCTCTTTAATTTTTGGCACTCCAGGAACTGCCTGCAACAGGTCATTGAGCATGGACTTGGATAATAATGCCTCGTTTACTTCCGTATAATATCAAGATAATGAAAAGTTCTAGGCAGGTAAGTACCTCAAAATATTTGATGATCTTGTGAGAATTGCGGCCCAATGGTCCTGAGTAGATCACTTGTCCTCCTCTCTTCACGAGTAGCAGCTCATCAAAGGCCTCGAAGATATCTATGCTAGGCTGATGAATTGTGCAGACAACTGTTCTCCCGGTGTCCACGGTATTTCTAACAGCCCTCATAACAATGGCAGCTGCCCTTGCATCAAGACCTGATGTGGGTTCATCCATGAAAATGATTGAGGGATTGGCAACAAGTTCGACTGCAATTGTTAACCTCTTTCTTTGTTCAGTGGACAACCCTGTAATTCCTGGAATCCCTACTAAAGCATCCTTTAGATTGTCTAGCTCGACCAATGCCATCACTTCTTCTAAAAAAGTCTGAAAAACATAATAGAACGTAGGTTTAAATTAAGATAATTGAGCTATGCATTGTTCACAAAAGTATTACAAGTCTTACCATCTTTTCCTCGTTGCTGACTTCTTTAGGGAGCCTAAGGAAAGCTGAGTAAATCAAAGATTCTTTGACAGTGACTTGCGGTGAATGGATATCATTTTGTTCACAGTAACCAGAAATTCTTGCAAAAGTTTCTTGTTTCTTAGGGAAGCCAGAAATTCTAATATCACCTTCAATGTGGCCACCTGTCTTTCTTCCTGCTAAGACATCCATCAAAGTCGTCTTCCCAGCCCCGCTGACTCCCATTAGAGCTGTCAAGACCCCGGGCCTAAATGCACCAGTTACTTCACAAAGTAGCTGAAGCCTGTCCTCTTTTACTCCTTCTTCTTTCATTTCCTGTCATAGTGAACAAAGTTAGCTGGGCAAGTAATGAAGGTAGATGATATAAGTTAGCTATAGATGTAGGACTAAAATCAATTATTTATTTATAAGCTATGTGCCATGGTAATTAATTGCACCAATAAAGTTTATGATCACAAGTTACAACTAAACACTTGAATGAATATGCTTGAAGGAAATGAGTGAAATAGGGAACAGTAAATATTACCGGGGGCATGTCCACAAAGTAATTTACACTATCGAAGGACATTGCAAGGGGAGTGAAAGGAAGAACCATTCCTCTCTTAGGGGCAACACCATTGGGTACTTCAAGAGTTGAATCAGGATTTCTACTTAGTCCATTGGCATTAGATCGACTGCTCATCCGCTGGATTTCCATTTCTCCTACAACATTTTTGGGTCCAATAAATTGCCAACATTGTTTTGTTTCTTACTTAAATTGTTTCCATCAAAAGAAGTTAATGATTGAGAAAATGAATCTTTCTTTGATTGGGGTCTTCTAAGTCTTGGTTCTTCCTTTGATTGGTCTGCTTCTATTTCCTCTGCTACTTCTTCAGATATTATGGCTTGTGGCTTTCCAAGAGCTAATTTATTAAAACAAGAACATGAGAAATCGTCACCAGAAAACAACAAATATAAGAATAAATTCCTTGTTAGACATTAAAAAACATTCATTCTTACGATTTAGGTACGTAAGTGTGAGGGTGTAAAGGATGTTGAACAGAACTGCAAACCCCAGAACAGCTGCAGAGCCAATCCAAAACCAGTTTTTGTCAGGGACAACATCAAATATCTCAAGCACTGCTACACCCAATGCGGTAGCATTATCTGAAGCCTGCAGCACAATGAAGCTCATTTCAGAAGTTATATTTTGTTAGCTTGCCATGATGTATGAAAAGATGAACTGAAGTATATCATACCATTTTGTTCATCCACCTCGGAGCAAACATTTCTTTTACAGTAATAGCATTGAAACAATATGTCATAGGTGAAACCCAGTAGCCCCACCGCCACCACTTCGGAATTTCACCTGTCACAAATTAATCACTCAATTTTGGTTGGTTTTTTTCTTTTCTTTTTATTACATTGCAAACTATGTTTAATATTCAGTTCCATACCAACCTCGAGGAATTATGAAACCCCCAAGCATTAAAACAATGAGCAGAACGAGAGACCCGCCGGTGTTGGCGATGATCGTGGTCCTGCAGACTCCAGCAATAAGCCAAAACATCCCTGAAGCCATCTGTTGCAGCAGAAATATCAGCAGTAGTTGCTGGAAAAACCTACAAATATTTTGATAGCTGCAATTAGTATCCTAACAAGTAACAACCATTGTAACAGTGTCTTAAGTGTGTGAAACATTCAACTCATGTATGCTAGTAAGCCAAAAAGGGTATATATAGAAACATGAGGTTACAAATGAAATTAAGAAGACAAATGTAATAATACCTGCTGGCTTCAGGTGCAAATCCGATGGTGTAATATGTAATGCCCACCCAAACAGTGGATTCAAAAAGAGATATAGGAATCCGGAGTAGGACAGATGGGAGAGTGAAAGCCCAAGCAGGTTGGAAAAGAAGGTCTCTATGCTTGTAAAATACAGGGAGTCTTGCAATGACCAATGTGAGCTCAGCATAACCACTGAACATGTTATGGATTATGGAATACAGAAGTGCACCAATATATAGTGCACCATCATCTTCATTTCTAGTGTGCATTTGCGTCCTCAAGAATAGGGTCGTGACTACAAATGCCGCTACAATGCTTTGGACCATCTTGAAAATGTAAACAAAAGAGTTCCTCTTTATAAGTAGCCATTCCTTGTCAAAAGAGGCCTTCAGAAATTCCATTCTGGGTAATGAATATCTTTTGACTACAAGGGCTGCTCCATGGCCTTGGGCCTTATTGAAAGGGATTGAGAGCTCATTCTCAAGACACATGCCGACATGGAATTGCTTGAATCGGTTTGCGAATTCAGTGACGGATATGTATTGGTATGGCTTGCTTCTGTCCCCCCAATATTGCTCTTGGTCTTTCCTTGAGGTAACCTGAAAAACTTGAACAAAGTTATGGTTTGTAAAATTGGCTTAGACAAAGGGGAAATGGCTAAAGCACACTAATGGCTTGCTGGGATGTAACTGGACTAGCAAAGGACCAAAGCATTTTAATGGGCTAGAAGATGTATCACAACCTACATACCATAGTAAAGTGAGACTGATCATAGTTTTACCTCTTGCAGGAAATCAGCAGTTCCCTTTCTCTCGGGGCATCGAAATCCACAGCTCTCAAAGAACTCCAATACGTGCTCACGTGGCCCCTGGTAGATGATCTTGCCCTCTGATAAGAGGATGATATCATCAAAGAGATCAAACGTCTCAGGAGCAGGTTGGAGTAGGGACATCAAGATTGTGGCCTCGGTAATGTGTACGATTTGCTGCAAGCACTTAACTATTTGATGTGTCGTGGAGCTATCAAGACCCGTTGATATCTCATCCATGAACAATGTTTTTGTAGGCCCAACAATCATCTCACCTATATTAGAGCATATTTATTGCACTTTGTCAACACATTATAAACATTGTTGTGCATTTGAAGTAATTTTGAAATATGAATTCATTCTAAAAAGTATTCCTAATTTGAGGATTAAGGTTGTTATTCAAAGTGTAACAAGCACAAGTACCTGTGGTAACTCGTTTTCTTTGCCCGCCAGATATCCCTCTCTGCATCTGATCTCCTACAAGGGTATCCTTGCATATATCAAGCCCCAACATCTGTTTCGTTTGATAAAAAAATATAATGATACGTTACATATAATGATTATACCAATTAGATAAAGTCACACTTCTTCACCATTTCAGTGGTTTCTGAGAATAAAAAAGACTTTCTAAGACCTTGTTTAAGTATATTTCTGTTTGAAAAATGGTTGTCACAGGCCAAAGTGCAAGGAAATAAAAGAGGCTAACCAGCAGTGAGTAAAGTTGGTGAAAAATTAGAAAGAAGAGTGATTTCATGTTGTTGGGATTTACTTACTCTGAGAGTATAGTCAGTAATGAGACTGCTCTCAACTCCTCCCTTTGAAGTAGCCTGAAAAAATAAACCAGAAATTCAGATATATATAAGCTTAAAAAATCAATGCATTGAAGGCAGGTTTAGTGAAATCGCATAAATATATACCTTAATGAAAAGGTCTACTTCTGGCTCTGGAAATATTCCTGCCTCCTTCTCTCTTCTAGCAAGCTCAGAAAGAAGTTCTATGGCCCATGCATAATTTTTGTTAAAATGCTACCAAATTCATTTCCAAAGTTACATATAAATGAAGAGAGTTACTTCAATAATGGATTATGATATGATTTGGTTTGGTTTAGTGGCAGTTACTTACCATATCTCGTCCCAACCCCTTGGCACCTTGCCGAAAAGTCTAGAGTTTCTTTGACTGTCAATTCTCCCATATGAACATCATTTTGGCTAATATATGCAGATGTCTTCTGTGGCACAAATTCATTCAGCCTATATCCATTGTAAGTGATTTCTCCTCTAACCTGTTCCACAGATCTCATGGCTAATTAAAGACTCAGATTGAAAAATTGTTTGAAAATGTTTTTATATTATAGAATAACAGGTCAAGCTAATGATAAATAAATTAGTTCAAATAACACGGTGGAGCTGAGGACTGACCTTCAAGCTTGGGTCCAACTTCCCAGCTAATGCCAGCAAAACGGTTGTTTTCCCTGAAGATGGGGGGCCTAATAGAAGGGTCATCCTACAACAAAACATGAATAAAGATTATCCAAAATGACAAATTATTGGCCAAAATTCGAAAATTATGACAACAAAATGTTATGGTAACTCTCAGTCGGTACTCGGTTACCAACCAAACTGAAACCACCAGTAGTAACTTCAATTATGCACTGATTAGGATCATGTAATGAATAATTTGTACACACATTTTTTTTTTTCCAATAGTTTCTAGGAATAATGAAAGCAAGTAACTATTTAGTGAAATTGAATTTTAAACCCAACCCCTAGCAACCTAAAAGCTGCTATCATATGATGTACCTTACCTTGATGGTTTGATAATGCCAGAGGCATCCTTGAGAATTGTTAGATTTGTTCTCTTAGCCATTTTGATCCCTATTAAACCAAGAGTTGATTCTGCGATGTTCCGAGTCACATTTGGGAGGGTGGGAATAGCTCTGGTGCCAACATGGCAATTGGCTTCCACTGTCAAATGCTCAAACCTAACTTCCACTGTGGGAAGTTTGATCCCAACCCTGAAATCAATTACAACATGAGCAAATAAATAAATTATTAATTCCATGCACTTTTTACGCAAAAGTTTATTAGGGTAAAGGGAAAACACATGTCGAATTTTTTTAACAAAATTAAGTCGTTGTTCTAGTAAGCTAGAGGCCTAAAATCGCGAAAAGTTAGAAATTACACGTACCAAAGTAGAACTTCGGCCAAACCACAGAGACCAAAAACTATCATTTGGCCGAAATGAACAATATTTCCACATGTTCCATGTCTATTGGATGGTACACCAGCCACGGGGTGTACCCGAACATGCAAAAATTACTATGACAATAATCTTTTAGCCGCCTAAAAAGATTGTAACAAAACCTAAAATATTCAGTTTAGAACAAGAACAAGAACTTAAGAGAGACAGAACAAGAACTTACTTATCAATTCTACTTCTGAACATTTTCAAGAACCTCTCATTATCTTCTTCTGCAACCTTAAAAGTGGTGTCAATAAATGTTTGACGGTCGGCTATGTTGAGCTTCAGAACGTTCACTTCCTTGTGTATGACTTTGTTGGTCTTGTTTCCTTGAGCATCATCATCATCGGTTTCGACGAAGGACTTGATGATGCTTGTTCTTAACCGATTATATGTTGGCAATTTCTCAATGGCTGCCCATATCAGAGCTTCTTCGTCTTCATCCATTCGAATGTTTCGTCGAGAGGGCGTGGTGCTTAAAAACACATCCTCCATGCTCACCCCCCTGCTTTCTGCTTCTTCTTCTGCTCAAGCTATGGTAGATTTCTGTTGAAGAACCTTTGGCTTTCTCTATTCCTTCTATTTTATTTCTTTTTTTAATTTCCTTGCCTGAAACCAAATAAATATAGAGGAAATGGAACTTGCCCAGATCATAAATTAAGAAACTTGATGGCTAGATTGCTCCAATTTTTGAAAAAATAATTGAAATATATGTTCAAAAAACTGAGGTTGATGTAAGTGGTGAATTAAATTGGCTATAGAAATACAGCATTTCAATTGAAATGAGACCACTTACTGGTTTTCTGCACTTTGTCAGTTCAAATTCTTGGAAATTAAAATATCTCAGTTTTGCCGGTGATGCAGAGGACTGGTGCAATGCAATGCAATGCAAGACCATCTGCTCTGCTCTGCTTGGAAAAGTTTGTGCCTATTTAAACATGCACAAGAGAAGAGAGCAACAATTTTCAATTTGATTATTTTCTTTTAATTTAAGAGACTGTTGGCATAATTTCTGGACTGCCTCAAAAGTATTCAAATTACATAAGAAGTTGTGCACTGCAATTCCACTTGGTGGCTTCCATTGGCTTGTCCATGTATATATATTAAAGGCTTTTATGTTGCACTGCATGGTTGCAATGTGTCAAAATTACATATTCCATGTCACATTACAAATCCATCCTTTCAAGTTTCATACATGATTCAATGCATTTTGCATCACCAGATTTGCGACCAATTAATTTTTTTTTTTTTAAACATGAAACAAATTTACAAAGAAAATCTTCGGGGGATCTTATAACCATAGATATCAAAACTAGTTCCATGTATAACAGAAAAAAGAAAAATACAAAACCAAATTAGAAGGATTTGAATAAACATATCCCATCTTTGCTAAATTAGTAGCTACCATATTAGCTACAAAATCAAGTGACGAAATCTTCTTCTTTATTTGTTAAGGTCTTGTAATTTCTTTCCTTTTGTTTTGAATTTATTTCTTTCTTCATATTGTGAATGTTGTAGAATTTTTTTCCTTTTTCAACTTTGAGATATTTTCTTTGTCCAAAAAAAAAAAACTTCGAGATATTTTTATCTTTTGAATTGTTTTTTTTTTTTATACATTAAAACGCATTTGACATTGGCACATGAATACTTGATTCTTAGCTCACATATTAGTTGTAGGTAATCTGCATGACAATATTGCAGAAAGTTTTGGTGACTTTGAACTCTACACAAACATTGTTTAATTTGATTGCAACACTTTGTCACCTCTTCATCAACTTTTCATATATGTGTTTGCAATGTGTAGTTTTGGCTGGTAAACAAGAAAGTCATCTACACAAAGTCATCAGGCTTTACCAAATCTTTATTATTCAGTGGACCCCAAGGGTCTCAATTTATATTTGTTGAATTCCATGTCACTTGCAATTGAATTGTGTTGTGTTGTGTGTGGGAATATTTTTGGTAATTTGAGAATTTATTTTATTTTATTTACATGTATTATGACTAGATCTGCATGACCCAAAATGCTGGTCAACAAAAGTCATCGTCATCATAAAAGGCATCTTTAATTCCCAAGGGGAACAATTCAATTTAGAGGCCTAGATAGTTTCCTCATTATTTAGGTTGCCATTAATCTTCTTTTATTTCAATTATTGTCCGTAATCTTTGATTTGATTTGATCATTAGATAAATGGTTAGAGCATCTCCAACAGTAGTTAGGGCTGGGCATCTAAACCGAAATACCAAAACCATACCCGAACCATACCGTACCATACCGATTTCATACCGTTTCATTCGGCATGAGGAGATATTCGGTGCGATACCGTACCGTACCATGAGAGTATGGTATGGTAGTGGTACCAAGTATTTGGTACCGGTCAATATCGTACCGTACCGAAGTTCAATACCATATCGTACCGAAGTATAATTTTTATTTTTAAAGTGTTGTGAAAACTAGAGAGAACTTGTTCTCATCAAGATAAGAACAAGAATCTGTATGTAAAAATAAACCAAGCATGCAACTTTTGCTTTGTTACTATTTTAATAGTTTCCATTCTCAGCTTTGTTAAAAATTGACTGAGCTTTGTTATTGGGTGTGAGGGTCTTTTCGTTCCAGCAGCCTGACGAATGGGCTGGGCTGCCGTAAGGAGCGAAAATGGGTGAAATTACCCCCTGTGTCTGAGTTCAAAGATCAAGCCCCAAGAATGGTTCGAAAGGACAGTGAAGCCTTAGGAAACACCCCGGTTACCTTCACCAACAAAAACAACGTCAGCTTACAGATAGATTTTTAACTTGGCATGAGAAGCTTGTGGCATGGGAGCAAAACCATCATGAGTTTAGCATAAACAGAGAAAGGGCTGTGAATTCCTATGAGAAACAAGGGTTCTAAGGAAAGGGAAGTGATTCTAAGAAGGTTGGCTAAGGGGGGAGAGAGATGGGAAGGAACGATGGGTGGTTTAAGTAATTTCCAGCAGCTTGACGAAAAGTCTATCAAGATCTGGAATAACTTGCCAGAAGAGGGAAAATGAGGGAGAAGGGTGAATAGAGCACAAATTTGTTGGGTTTTGCAGGTGAGAGAGGAAGCTTGCTCTCCAAATGTGGATTGGATTTTTGTTGGGTAGAAGAGGCCTCATTTTATAGTCGCTGGGAGCTATCTTTTCCCAAGAAACCCTAATGATTTCTATCCAATTTGGCCAAGCTTTTTCCTTCATTTCTCCTCCCTACCGTTGACTTATCCTATCCTGGTAAAAATTCCCTCTGCCCAATCTCACGAAATCAGGGATTTTTGGGAGCTTAATGCTCTTCCTGCAGCTGCCTCAGTGGAGAACTCCCATTTTCAGCTATCTTTCTTCCTTCTTTTCTCCCCTTTTCCATGGCTAGATCTGATGGAGGGAAAAGAAATGGGTAGGTACACTGGTCTGAAGGGTGCCTTGGCTCCTAGCAACCTATGCACGCTAATACCCCATGGTTCTTTGTGTGCTCCACCTTGATGTTCGTTATTTGCCCATGTGCTGGAGCCTCCCAGCAGCTCACACCTATGGATAGCTTTGGTTTTGTCTCCAGCCATGTGTTGGAGGCTTGTAGATATTTTCTTGGTTTGCTAGGGCTTTCTTAAGGTGATAGGTAAGCCTACTAAGGGAATGGGCTAATCTTTTCAAGTGATGGGCTATTTTATTAAGGTGATGGGCTAATTTTTCTAGAGTATTGGGCTTCATTTTTCTCTCTTTTTTATGCTTACCCACATATTTGGGCTCAAGAGATGGGCTTGAGTTTTGGGCTCCCAAGAAACCCGAAACTTCCATTTCTCGGCTCATCAATGGGCCTAATGAAAGCTCGTTACCATCCATACCACAACCCACTCAGCAAGCCCCAGGTATTTGCGTGGCTTGGGCCCACTTAAGCTTATGTGTGGCTAGATGTAAAATAATGATCTTCCGCTTGGTATGGCATGTTGATTGGCGTGCTCGAATTTTATCCCCTTTAAAAAGGGACATTAGGCTCGACATGATAATTAGCATGGGCTCGTAGAGCTAGTTCATTTTATAGGCTCATCTCAATTCTTAGCGTGATAGATTATTTATTTGGCATGACACGTGGATTGTGGCTCGTGCGAGCGTGTATGACGAACTCTTGCATGCTCCAAACCGAGTCTTTTCTTAATAAGGTGTTGTACTGGGCTGAGAATTTATTCGGGCCCAACTGTGGATTTTTTGGACCTCAACATTGGGTATGGAGTTGCATAGGACTCGAAGATTCTCCTTCACATACAAAATCTGCATTTTTTTTGTTAATTACATCATGAATTGGTGCCTGATGTTTTTATTGGTTGCTGCTCTATTTTTATTGGTTGCTGCTGCTATATTTTTATCCATCTCAATGGCCACCTGAGCTAAATTGGTTGCTGCTCTGTGAGGTTTTTATAAATTGGTGCCTGTTGTGGTATATGCATGTGAACCAGAAGCTTTATCTTGGGGTTTATTTTGATTTTTGTTAATTCTTTGTTATTATTGTTTGGATTGTGTTTGTAATTTTGTAAGCCATAAGGCATAATTATCACTTATTTCGGTTTGTAAGCCATAAGGCATGAGTTTTAACCATTTGGATTTGGTTTATTTGGATATTGAATCTGTTGAGGGATATTGATTTGGTGGATTTGGATATTGAATCTGTTGATGGATATTGATTTGGTTTTATTAGGATTTGGATATTGAATTTGTTGAATATTTGAATCTGTAACTTAGGCATCACATATTTTGGTGAATGAATAGGTCATTGAATATTGAATTGGTTCATTTTTGAGTTGTGTTATTTTGATACTGAAATGGTACCGTACCATACCGATACCGATTTGGTACGGTATGGTACGATACCAACTTTGGCAAACTATAATCCCATACCGAACTATACCGGTTTTAATTTCTGGTATTGGTAGCGGTACGAGCCCAATACCGTACTGTGCCCACCCCTAACAGTAGTAGCAAATTAAACTCTTTAAATTAAAGCTTATTGAATTATGTGGCAATTTGAAAAGATTTATTTGCTACTTGAATAATTTTTGCTCCAACAGACTCTTAAGCAAAATGTCACCTTAAGTTTTCAAAATCCATGATTTCTCATCTAACCTTAACGTCATCCAATTTTCCATCCATTTTCAAGGGTATTTTAGTCTTTTCAATATGTAAACCTTTGTGAAGCTTCCATTTCAAAATAAATAAATAAATAAAGGGACAGAAGTCAAGAACAGTACTTTTACGCCCTAAACAACAGTTAGACTTTAGAGTTTCGATTTTTTTTAAAGGCATATATGGGAGTTGTCAGAGACATTGGGATTGATCGTGACTCTACGCTATAAAGTCATTGGGTACCCTCCAAACTACAGTAAAGCTTTGCTTTCTACTTGGGCATCTCTGAAGTTTTGCTTTTTATATGACAATGAGAGATTTGATTCATGTGATCCTTTTTTCTTTCTTTATGTTCTTTTGCTTTGTTTTTGTGCTTTGTGTTAGCGTGTATTGTCCTTTTGCAAGTCAATTACTTTGTTGTGTGGGGATGTGTCGGTTGCAACTATTATATTTTATATAAATGTTAATTTGTGTGTTTGTGTAGGTGACTGTGATTTATTTACCATGGAAATTCACCATGGGGTTCACTTTATAGCGCGATGTGATGGGAACTTGAAGTATGTTGCTAGGCATGTGGCTTTGTAAGATCCCACATCGACCAACGGAGAGGGGGTGATGTGCCTTATATGTACACACCCGCATCCATCTAGCACGAGGCCTTTTGGGAGCTCACTGGCTTTGGAGTCATGGGAACTCCGAAGTTAAGCAAGTTGGGGGCTAGAGTAATCACAGGGTGGGTGACCCACTGGGAAGTTGCTCGTGAGCTCCCAGAAACAAAACCGTGAGGGCAGAGAGGGGGGCCCAAAGCGGACAATATCGTGCTACGGCGGAGCCGATCCCGAGATTTGACAATTTAGTATCAGAGCCACTCTGCCGTGTGGTGCGAGTGTGGACGAGGACGTCGGGCCTCTAAGGGGGGTGGATTGTAAGATCCCACATCAACCAACGGAGAGGGGGTGATGTGCCTTAGAGCATCTCCAAGGGAGATGTCAAATACCAAACATCAAATTTAAATTTGATGGCTGATGTGGCAATTTGACATCTTAGAGCATCTCCAAGGGAGATGTCAAAAATAACAGCTGAACCTCCAACCTTTATTCCACATCAGCTTTGACAATTCGGTTGGAGTGATGTGAGATGTTATTTCTAGCCGTTAAATGTCTATGTGGCACTTTTGACACATCGGTTGGAGATGCTCTTATATGTACACACCCGCATCCATCTAGCACGCGGCCTTTTGGGAGCTCACTGACTTCGGAGTCATGGGAACTCCGAAGTTAAGCGAGTTGGGGGCTAGAGCAATCCCAGGATTTGTGACCCACTGGGAAGTTGCTCGTGAGCTCCTAGAAACAAAACCGTGAGGGCAGAGAGGGGGGCCCAAAGCGGACAATATCGTGCTACGGCGGAGCCGATCCCGGGATGTGACAGGCTTGGTATGATAATTTAAATTAAGATTTGATGTCAAAATGGGATATTGGGGATTGTGCTGAGAGTTTAGGGTACAACAAGACGTCAACATATTATTATAGATAGCCAAATGTAGGGGAATGTAGGAAATTGAAGAATGACTCTGATTTTTGGGCTTTAGTTAATATATTGCCCCCAAATAGAGTGGCAATTGTGTACATAGTTGATGACAACTTTGTCCCAAATATTGAGAGTCAAGTTGCAATCAATAATTGTGTGCAGCCAAGCCTTAGTCAAGAAGAACCAAAAGTTGGTGAAGGTGTGGATGTTGAGAACCTAGTTAATATGGACCTAGAGAACCTAATTGATGTAGGTGTAGAAGATGAGGATTCTAAATATGAAGATTTTGACTATGAGCAAAGTCATGCTGGGGCTGATAATCTTTTTTATGACATTGTAGAGAAATGTGCCAATGAAAGAGGCAATGTCAATGTTTCAAGTAGTGTTGTAGCCTTCCCAAATTTGGAGTTTGGGGATGTTGAAACAGAGTCTGAAAATTCAGAAGAATTTAAGAGTGGTGATGAAGAAGATTTTGAGGGTGAAGAAAATGGTGGTAAACGAAAGAGGAAGTTGCCTAACTTAAGCAAATACTTGTTGGAATTTTTAAAAGGTTTTATAAATTTAACCATTTTATTTATTTTTTTGTTTTATTTTATTTATTGTGAGGGTTATATATATTTAATTTTTTTAGGTTTTATTTCTATATTGAATGCCTTAATTTTGTGGTTTGTGAACTTTTCTGGTTGGTGAAGGTTACACGTTATTGGATGCCTATAAAAGGCCACTCCTCCTTCACATTTGAAACAACCACAATACACCATCAGAATATCACATACCACAATCACCACCACAAACTAATTCTCTCATTTTCTACTTTTATATATATTCTCTACTTTATATTATTATTTTGGCAATAGTTCTGTGACTTGGATACCTATATCCGTCTATGAACGTGCTCATAGAGGATCTTGAGTTTGTGTACAAGATGTCGTATCTTGGAGTCTTGTAGACCGCCAGTACCTACACGTAGGGAGGCTACAAAGGCTTTAGGACAACGTCTTTGACTTGCTTCACCATACCAAACTCACCTTCTTACTTATTATTTATTTTGCTTTTACTTATCTATTAATTTGTTTTCTTCAATTTTATTGTACTTTAAAAGCTTTCCAATTTGTTTATATGTTATTTATAATAATGTTTTTGTATTTGGCTTTACGGAAAGAGGAAAACTTTATTTTTTATAACACTTTGGGAAGCAGCAAAAGCAGCCACCATTCTTGGGCAACATCACAAGTCCACTTATCTACAATATCTCTCATTCTTGCCATTCTCACGATCAGATATGTCCTAATCCTCTCCATCATAGTCAATATTGGTTTATTTCTTGCACTTAATATTACACTATTAAAAGACTCACACAGATTGTTGATGTGGTCCTAAAATGGGATCTACTCTAATGCTTTGCAGGCTTGTCATCAAACCATCCTACTACGCTTCCATCTTCAATTTCCATCCTATCCATCTTAAGGTGACATTTCGCTTAAATTTTTCTTTAAGGTGACAAATTGAAACTGAAGTATAAGTTCAGGTGACATTTCTACAAAAATCCCTTTATAAATTACGCCATAAGCGTAGTACAAATACAAAAGCCTCAAGGGCTAGAACAAACTTCCCCGAAGGGCTACACCAAACAGGGAGGGATCTAATCACAATATTAAACTTATATGGTACACCTCCACTTAAAGTCACACAGTGCCAACTTAATGCCACTCAAGGCCACAAACAGTTGGGCTTAATCACCTCAAATCTGTGATAACCAAGTACATCACCCATAACGTAACTTACAAACCCAAATTCTCTCGAAGAGAAACCACAACCACGCATCAAACTCAACAGAGTTGATGCACTTATTGGACCAAAACATAAACTAAAAACCAGCAACAGCCAACCAGCCCATGACTATGGATTGAAAGAAGGCAAACTCAAAAAGAAGACCTATAAAGCTGCCGTCGTCGGTGTCGTCGATGTCATCGCTACCGCTGCTATCATAGCTAAACTAAGTACCTACAATAAGAACATACAAAAAACAACCCAACAAACCCAAGATCCAAACAGATCTGGCCAGAAAATCCAAGATCCATGTAGATCTAGATACATATCTAAACTTCCCATCCCCTAAACTCCACCTTCTCCACAATCCAGTCAAGTTTTCCCCACAAGGAGAGTAGAAAGTTAGGAGAAGGAGAGATTGAGAAAGGAAGATAGAGGATGAGGGGGAGGAGGAAGAGGAGTGACCTCTTCCCCCTCCCCTATCATGTTGTGCTTAAAGAGAAAGGAGAATTGAGGGTTTGAGACAAGAGAGAGATGAAAAAATACTCTTCAATTCAATTAATGAAATACTAAAGAAAAGAATGAAAAATATGAAAACATGTGAAAAATGTCTATGTATTTATTATATGAAAAGAAAAAATGCATGTTTTTAACATTTTCAAGGTAGGTTTTGTTTTTCCAAAGTAAAATTAAATGTTTGAAGAGCCAAAGTCAACTTACCAGTCTTGAAGAGAGAGAAAGAGGTTGCAACTTTGATGACTGAGGTTGAAGAAGCTGTTGGAGAGAGTTTGTGATGTGGCTCACCGATTTTATAATTTCAAAGCTGTTGAAGAGGCTGTTGGAGATGCTTTATCTTGTAGTTTAATTGTTTTGATTGGTGTATTGATTTTGTGAATTCATTTGTTGATAATGTGGAAAATTCATAGCTATTAATTTGCAAAAAGGGGGCATCACACCAAATTCTTCACATCAAATGAAATGATGACAATGCATCGAGACATCGTCTTATACCTGAATTTTCCTCTTGAGACCCACTTTAGAGAAACTGACCTAGATTTAAAGACCTAGTGGATTAAAGTCGGGCCTAAAAAGGTTAGGCCCAAAATCAAGACTGTGCCAAGAGGTCAAGCCTAAAGGCCCACGGGCGTGGTGTTTAAAATAATTAGATTACATCTGAAAGAAATCATTTGAATTCAATTTGTTTTCTTTCTTTCCTTCTTGTCTAAATCTTGCCATATATAAATTATAGGCTAAATTGTAGCAATGGTCCCTCGACTAAGACCAAACTTTACTTTTCGTCCCTCATTTTGATAAATTGTTACAGTGGTACTTTAATTATGCCTCCACTTATTGATATCGTCCTTTCCGTCATCTCTGTCAACTTTTATGTTAAAAATGATGACATGGCATGGACAATTCCTACTTAGCATGGGCAAAAATGTCTTTTTCACACAAAAATTTAAAAAATAAATCTCCTCTCTCTCTCACCTCCCACCCGATTTCTTCTTCCCCCCCCCCCCCCCTCCCCCCCAAAATTCTTATTTCCCCCATCCACCCTAATTTCTTCCCCCCTCCCCCGGGGGCGATTTCTCACCCAGATTTGTTCCCCCAACCCCAAATGCATTTCTTCTTTCCCCCATTTCATCTTTTTGCCTTGGTCTCTTCTTTCCAGCTCTTGGCAATGTCCTGTGAGACTCCCATGGCATCTAATGAGGCTCCAGATAGTCCTCTCCTTGTGAACCCAACTGCATAAAGTCCACCTTTCCCTTCCACCCATTTGGGAATGAATTCTTGGGAGGAACACAAAAACTGTTGACATAAATACAAAAATCAATTTGTATGAGTGAGAGGAGAGGAACGCAAAACAACTCAACCCATGCCGCCGCCGCCCCCTGCGATTTCTCTGCCCTACACACACATCAAACCCCAAATCCTCCAACAAAACCAAACAAGAAAATAAAAAAACAAGCCTCAGAAAGAAAGAAAGCAAAAAAGGAAAGAGAAAAACAAGCAGGAAAACCATCTATCCCAGGGGCTTTTAGCCCTCCAATATTAAACAGACTAGCTTTAACTTCCTCCAAAGCAACAGGTCTATTTAAAAGCCTCAAATCATCCACATCTATGTCAGGAAACAAATTAGGAAAACCAATCTCAGAGTCCACCATATAATCATTAGAGAACAAGTTTGAAAAATAATCCACAGCTAAAGGCTTTTCATGAGTGTACAATTCCTGAGAAGCTTAATATGACTCTTATTACTCTAGTGCCTAAGGTGGAAAGCCCTTTGTCAATGGTGCAGTTTCGCCCTATCAGCTTGTGTTCTACTTTGTATAAAGTGATATCCAAGGTTATTGTTGCGAGGCTCAGAACTATCTTGCCCAATCTCATAAGCCCTAATCAAGTTAGTTTTGTTCCTGGTAGACATATTACAGATAATATTCTTATTGCTCAAGAATTGATGAATAAGTTTAAATTGTCAAAGGGTAAAAAAGGTTTCATGGCTTGGAAAATTGATCTTTCTAAGGCTTATGACCGTCTAAATTGGAATTTTATTGAGCATGTGCTTGTGGAGTTGGGTCTGCCTCTCAATCTAATTAAGTTGATCATGAGTTGTGTGTCTACTCTGAAGTATCAAATATGCATCAATGGAGAGCTCACTGATTCTTTCCAACCTAAGAGCGGTATTAGACAAGGGGACCCTTTGTCTCCTTATTTGTTTGTGTTGTGTATTGAAAAGTTGTCCCATCTTATTTTTGAGGATGTTCGAATGGGTAAATGGAGACCTGTTAAGTCCTCTCAAGCTGGCCCAACTGTCTCTCACCTCTTTTTTGCTGATGATCTAGTTTTGTTTGCTGAAGCTACCTCTAATCAAGCTAGAGTTATGAAGAATTGCTTGGTGGTTTTTTGTCAAGCCTCTGGCCAAACAGTAAATTTTGATAAATCTGCTATCTTTTGTTCTCCTAACACCTGTAAGGAGATAGCTAAGGAAATCAGTTGTATTTGTGGCTCTCCTCTAACTGAAGATCTTGGAAGGTACCTGGGCATGCCTTTACTGCATTCTCGAGTTGATAAAAGGACTTATAGCAGCTTAATTGACAAAGTGCATAAAAGACTTGCTGCTTGGAAGGGTAAATTTCTTTCTTTAGCTGGTAGAGCTACCCTTATTCAATCTGTTACTTCGGCTGTACCTGTTTATGCAATACAAACAGCTAAACTGCCTACTAGTGTGTGTGATGCACTTGATAAATTAAATCGTAATTTTTTTTGGGGTGGGAGTGAGAAAATGAGCAGGGTCCATCTGTGTCAGTGGGATCTTGTTTGTAGGCCTAAGAGTAAAGGGGGCTTGGGTTTTAAAAAAACTGGTGCTATGAATCAAGCTTTGTTAGCCAAGATTGGTTGGAGGTTGCATATTAAGGATGAGGGCTTGTGGGCAAAGATCTATGAAGCTAAATACCTTAAAGGCCATTCTATTCTTGATGATTATGTGATTTTTAGACAGGATTGTTCTTCTACATGGAGAAGTGTGCTTCATGGGGCTGCTCTTCTAAGGAAGGGTATGTTATGGAGGATTAGGGATGGTGGTACTGTTAAATTTTGGAAGGATAGTTGGGTTTTTGATGCTCATTTAAACCAAAATGATAGTAGTGTGCATATTTGTGACCAGGACTGTGTTATTTCCAGTTTTTACAAAAATGGTTGGTGGGATATGGAGAAACTAAGGGCTGCTTTACCTGATGATCTGGTCCAACGAGTTATTAGCTGTCCTATGGGGTTTAATAGTGGGACTCAAGATGCTCAAATTTGGAAGTTTTCCACCAATGGGATTTTCTCTGTAAAATCTGCTTATAGTATGGTTTTTGAGGGCTCGGCTTACTCTGACTTTGCTTGGAAATTTTTGTGGAAGCTTAGGATTCCTCCCAAGTTGCATATTTTCTTTTGGCTTGTTATTCAAGGGAAAATTCTTTCTAATGAGCAAAGAGCTAGAAGACATCTGTCTTTGGATGCTTCTTGTGGTTTGTGTCATTGGCCTATGGAGTCTATTCTTCATATTCTTCGCGATTGTGTTAAGGCTAAGAAGGTGTGGAATGCTCTTCTCAATTCTAGTCAAAGTGCTGGATTTTTTATTATGGACTTTCAGCCTTGGCTTAGAGTAAATTTGATGTCAAAGATTGTTTGGGCTGATGGTATTCCCTGGATTTTGGTCTTTGTTTTCACATGTTGGTACATATGGAAATGGAGGAATTACTATGTGTTTCATGGTGAAGAAGAGTTGGCTTTTGACTCCATACAAATTATTATTGCTGCTATGAAGGAATGGCTTAAAGCTTATAATGTTCCTTCTATCAAGTGTGCTAAGGTTGAGGCTTGGTTTGCTTGGGAGCCTCCTCCTGCTGGGTTCTTTAAACTGAATGTTGATGGCTCTAGGAAAGTTGCTTCTGGCCATATTGGTGCTGGAGGTGTGTTGCGTGATGGTTCTGGTGATTGGTGTAGTGGGTTTGCAGTTAATTTGGGAAAGGGGCAGATTCTAGAGGCTGAATTATGGGGCTTGTTCTTTGGTTTGAGGATGGCTGTTGCGAAAGGGTTTAATAACCTTATTGTTGAGATGGATTCAGCTATTGCTATTCAGCTTGTTCAGCAGCATGACTCTCTTACTTTGCACCCTCTTGCATCTTTGGTCTCTAGTTGTTGGCAGTTATTGCAGCAGCTTGAGAATTGCAGCCTCCATCATATTTTTAGGGAGAAAAACAGTGTTGCAGATCGACTGGCTGCTTGGAGTTATAATTTAGATCTTGGTATCTGCGTTTTTTATGAGGCTCCAAGTTGGGTTGGGACCTATTTGGTGGATGATTTGTTAGGGGTGTCTAGGCCCCGTTTGATCTGTGTTGTTTAGTTTGTTTAGTTTGTTTGGGGTTTTCCCCCCCAGTTCACAAAAAAAAAAAAAAAAAAAAAAAAAGGAAAGAGAAAAAAAAAAAATGTATATGTTCAATCCAGCACATGAAAAGACAAATATGCCCTCATTTTTAACGGAAAAGTTGACTGAGATGACGGAAAGGACGATTTATGAAAGTGGAGGCCTAATTAAAGTACCACCATTTGACCAAAAAAAATAAAATTAAAGTACCACCATAACAATTTAGCAATATGAGGAACGAAAAGTAAAGTTTGGTCTTAGTCCAGGGACCATTGCTACAATTTAGCCTTATAGTAATACTTGAACAAACAATTTTACTTTATAATGTCATCTAACTCCTTAAATCCATCTAACCGGGTCCTAAAGAAATGAGAAGAAGTTGACAAGGAAGAATTTTGCTGATGTCTATTGAAACCTCACCATAGCATACACTGCATTAGGTCACTTAATAATGTGGTATTTCAGCAATAACCTGCTAATTCTTGGGATTGAACAGGAATTTTACTAGGAATTTTGTCAGGAATTTAGTAATAGAATAGAATGATGACTTCAATTACTCCAGCCAAAAAACATTGCTAACTCTTTGACTATAAAAAGGCACTAAATTTCAACCATAAAATAAAAGGGCACTAAAATTTGTAATGTGATTAAACAATATCGTCTGTCTTTGTTATTGGTAGTAATACAAACAAATTACAAGATAGACCCTTAACATTTCAAATACAATCTATAGGAGCTGTCAACTATACTCATCTTCATCATCGGTAACAAAATAATCAGCATCTTTAAACAAAAGGTATATATCTCACTTACTTTCTCAATAGAACAATTGATCATGCTTACAGATCTTGCCTCCTTCAGTTCTTGGGGTACATTCTTACATATATTTGTTGTGAATTGAGCACAAAACTCAACTCACCCTCCCCTAATGATCTTGTTGTTGATGGACTTTGTGACACACACAAGAATGGATGAATCACACACTCACACTTGAGAAATCAACCAAGCACAAAGTGACACAAGTATTTTAGAGGTTCAGCAATTGCCTACATCCTCTTGGTGATCCCCTTGAGAAATTCACTAATGAAAGAATAAGTTACAACTTTGGTTTACAAAGAAACCCCCTTAGAACTCTATTCTCTCCCAAGCTCTCTTTTCTCTCTCACCCCTTGCTCAACACTTTGATGCACTTGTGAATACTCTCACACACTTGGTGTTTCCCTCCTTGGTGTCTAGACTCTCAAGACCCAACTCAGCTCCTATCTTGAACTGATTGCCCTCTCTCTCTTCCTCCCTTGGTGAGATAACCTCCCTTTGAACACAATAGCTCCCAGCTACTTGACAACTTTGAGATTAACCACACTCTTGCTGTCTTGCTTCCTCTTCCCTTTAATACACAAGCCTTTGGACTTAGGAGAAGGCTCCATCTTTTCCTCCCACGTTCTCCCCTTGGTTTCCAGACTTGGACCACAACTTGGGCAGAACAAAGGCTAGGCATTGATAGCTGCAACTTCAGCCACCCTATATAGAGCCATAAGGTAGGTACTCCTTGAAGCAAGTCAACAAACCTCATTCAATGGTGTTCCAGCTTCTCTAGCACGTTGCTAGACTTCCTAGAACCCATAAGACTCCTTGGAAGCTCGAGGGATTAGGTAGGGAACCAACACATGTGAAAGGAACCTGAAAAACGCGTGGAAAAAATGAAACAGCACTGCGGCGACCGGTCGCGGATACATTGAGACCGGTCGCTGATACCTTTTGGATACCTTGCGACCGATCGCAGATACCTTGCGACCGGTCGCAGATACCTTGCGACCGGTCGTTTCCTGCAAATTCTTCAGACTTCGAATCTGCTTCAAAACGACCGGTCGCAAATACCCAGCGACCGGTCGCTTCCTCCTTCATTTGCATACTTAATGTGAGCCATTTTTCCAACAATCTCCACCTTGGCGAACCATTAATCACCCCATGGACCATTGTTGAACTCTAGAACCTCTTCAACCTCTTAGAAATCGTTCTAGTAACTTCCAAGAGCTCCACCATGGCAATACACTTCTTGCCTCAATGCACCTTTGGTGGAAGGTGCTTCTTCCAAGCCTAAACTTGAGTAACTTGGACCTCTTGTGCAGAAAAGAGTTGCCCCTTGCCAAATTCGTTGCTCCTTGCCTTCTTGGAACCTTGAATCATGGACTTCCCTTGATATGCAAAACACATACCAAACCTTTGTTCACTAAATCCCCACTTAGCACTCCTTGCTCTTGGATTTAAGAACACCTTTCTTTTCATCTATGCACCTCTCCAACTTTCCCGTTTCATGCTCCCTCTAGCACTCCGAAACGTGGCTGGAACTTCTTGGTCCATCCATCCAAAACCTAGGGATGGTTTGATGGATTCCTTGGGCCCGGACCTTGCACTTGATGATGGCTCCACCTCAAGTAGAACCCCTTTGTGAGTTTGTTGTTGTTGCCCTCCTTCTTCAGCCCTTGTGTCAAGCTCCACCTCAAATGGAGTCTCCCATGACCACCTTGGCAAGAAGCTCCTCTTCAACAACATCCTCCTCATCATCCTTTGTCTTGACTTCACCTTCTGCACTAATGAATTCAAGCACCTTTGATGATGAACCTTCCTTACTTAACTTAATCTTGCATGCAAGAAGAACTTGCTATGACTTCCCCGTTACTCTCCTCCGTAACGATCAAGAGTTCATCACATGTGTCCTCATCACACACGTTGGCTGAACTTCCAGCTTTCTTTATCTTCTCCTTCCATATTGGACAATTCCGCTTCCAATGATCCTTAGACCCACACTCAAAGCACCCTTCATTGTCCTTGGACTTAGAATTCCTCCCGTTGCTTCTCTTGCCTTCACGCTTGCTTGAACAATTCCCTGCGAATAGACCCGTGTCTTGAGAGTTTTCCTCCGAACGTTGGGACATCCGGTGATGCGTCATCACATCTTGCACCACCTCCTCAAAATTCAAAATTCAAGGTACTCTTCCCGAACATAAGCGTCGTTCGGAAGTGCTTATAAGACGGAGGCAAGAATGTTAGAAACATGAGTGCCTTATCCTCCGTATCATACTTCACATCCATTCTTTGCAAGTCAGCAACACATCTATTGAAGCTACTCAAATGCTCCATTAGATTACCTTCCTCCTCCATCCGAAGATTTAGGAGTTCCTCCTTGAGGAAGAGCTTGTTGGACAGCGACTTCCCTGCAAACATCTCTTCGAGCTTCTCCCATGTTTGCTTCGCTATGTCTTGCATCACGTTGATGAGCACCTCATCGGTGATGTAGTTCTCGATGGCTCCTCTAGCCAACTCATCTAGCACACTGTTGTTAATAATATGTTAACTCGCAATTGTACGGGGCAATTAGTAGTATAGCAAGACAAGTACGAGGTCGTACCCACGAAGACTGAGAAGTTCAAATTAGTTATGTACTTTAGATTACCAAATTCAAGAAGTTAGGAAGTTAAATCTAAAACAGAATTTAAAGCAAGAGTGAGTTTGAAAACAAATGCAGCAAGATTAAAATGAACTTTGAAGTGAGAATGCTTGTGATTATAGAAAGAAATGAACAAACTGAAATTGCAACGGAAAGCAAGTAAACAAAAGTAACAAAGGGTGGTTTTGAAAGTTAAAACACAGGTTTGGAGACTAGGGCATTCGATTCACCATAACAATTCAATTCTGGGTTATAAAGATTCAAGTAACAAGTCTAATTCAGATTCAAAGATTGATTCTAGCTAAAGTATGATTAGGCCATGGTGTTTGGTCCTAACCTTGTGTTCCTAATTCCCTAATTTGATCATTTGTTGTCTAACCTAAAATTAAGCATTAGGAACCCATTAAGCATAGAAGAACATTTTAAACAACCAAGTATGTATCTAATCCCTGTTGTCGAATGTCCATACATACTCTTCCTATTCATAGTTCAATTCGAATTAAAGCATGGTGTATACTCTTAATTCAAACCAAGATAGTTAACAAACAAGTTCTAATGGTGATCAATCATTCAAACAAGCATGTTAACTTATAAGCATAATGAATAAGAACATGAATCATGAATCAAACTTGAAACTCCAAACTTATAAACCCAGAATATTCATGTTAGGTTACATCGAAGCCCTAGTTATGGATTTAGCTACTCATAATGGAAAAGAGACTTGAACAGAAATGAGAAAACATAATGAATGCAATAAGAGTAGAAAAACCCTTTTTCTGAAGTTCTTGTGGTGTCCAAGGCTTCTCCAAGTGCTTCACCACTTCTAATGCTTCTCCAAGAGCTTCCCCGCTTCTAGAAAGATGTATGAAGGATATGGAGGTGATTTGGGATGAGTTTGAGTGAGTGGTGATGGCTAAGGAAGATGAAATTCGTAGGGAAATGGAATAGAAGTTTGCTGGAGTTGTTTTGGTGATTGTTGGAGTGTTTGGGATTGTGAGAGTGTTTGAGGATGGTTGGAGTGAATTGTGGGGGTTGTGAATCTCAGGATTTGTTGTGTCTTGAATGTGGAATGGATGTGGTATTTATAGGGAGAGGGGAGTGATAAATCTGAATTCAATATGGCTAATGCATACAACACTTGCATTATAAAAGATGAATTGGTTGATGCACTTCACTAATGCATACAACACTTGCATTATAAAATCTGAATTGGTTGATGCACTTCAGCAATAAATCCCACCAGCAGCCCTAGCTCATCTTCATGTCACCATGACCAAGCCTCCAACCAGCTACAATAGCTCATGCCTAGCTCACCATGACCAAGCTTCCAACCAGCTCATCCTGAGGTCAGCATGACCAGCAACTTCAAGGGCTTACAACTTAGGCTAGGCTGAATCAAATGAAGACTTTAAGATGTCCATTGTGAAGTTCAGAATGTGTATGATCCAACCACACAAGTAATGGCCCAATCCAAGCTCGGAGGAGGAAGTTAAGGCCGAAACAAATTGCTAACTCAGTTTGCTCGCTGACAAAATCCATCCTGAGCATGGTTCTGTGTTTGCTAGGTGACGGACTCCAGATTTATCCAATAGGGCTGAATTTTGGATATGTTATAGTACACACCCATTGGAACAACTTTCATGAAGAATGTTGCCTCATCCGAGCTATGTAGGTTGCTGAAACAAAGCTTGCAATATGACCTACGGAACTGGACTGGCAGGGGGCTGTAGCCAAAATGAGTTTGTTTTTAAGCTCTTCTTCTCTTCATCCAAATTAGGCCTTAACATGCATGAATTGCATGAATTATGCTCTCTTGCTCTTTTGGCCTACAAAACACACAAAGGGAGGCAAATAACTCAAAATTATAAGAAACTAAGCAAAAGAAGTAAGTAAATTGGGCATGTATATGTATGAAATTATGAGCTTAACACACCCCCAAACTTAGATTTTGCTAGTCCTCGAGCAAAACAAAAGAGAAACAAAGATAAAAACAAAACAAGAAGTTAACTAGACCACTTTCGTAGGTAACTCGATTGCATTGAGCGTATGCAACAAGCCTTTAAACCTCTAGGCATCCCTAGTAGGAGGAGTTGTGTCTCCTGAGGGTTTAACAGATACGATACCCACAAACGTTTTTCTAACTCTACAAAACAAAATGGTTAGAAAAACAACTTTGAAATCAACTAATGAAAATGAAAGAAAGTTTTAGTCATACCTTCAACACCATAGAGTTGCCAAGATAGGTCATCAATCAGTGTGTACAAGTGGAAGCTATAGCTCAAAGGCACACAGTTTCAAAGCAAGCACACTCAAACCTTGAATAGAGAACATGCTTCGACTCTAATTCTCACAGATAACACTCAATCACTCAGAACCTATGTTTTAATTCTCTCAAGAAAGCATAAGTGAGTGTATGAAATAGAAGCACAAATTTGGTTAGATCTCATGAAAGGAATTAAATACTAAGAATAGAGATACACACATACTTACCAGCACCCATGAATACATCCTCAAAGATCAGCTAGGTCTTTCACAATGTTGTAATGAAAGGCTAAGGTTTAGGGGAAATGGAAGAATTGGAAGGAAAAACAAATAACTTAAGAACATACCAAGGTTGCATGCTTCATTAATCTGCAAGGCATCATTGATTTAGATTGGCATGGCAGCAAACTTCATGGTATCACCTGGCATGGACTTTATTTTTCACACTTAGATCAAATCGAAACACTTTCATCTTCGTTGATTTGATCTGCATCTTCATTAACTTCATTGCACAGATTCACACCAAATTTCATTTAGGTACACGGCAGCAACTTCCTTGCATCAAACTTTATCTTGGCACACCTTGGTATATTTCTAAGTTATAGGGTATGGCTACAAGAGGTTAAGTATCTCAGATTGAGATACAAAGGTAGGGAAAATGATGAGGGTGATAAAAGAAAAGGCTTTGAGTGTTTGGCTTCAAGAGGGCTAATGGAACACACATATGGGTAGGGTGAAAAGAAAGCATAAAGAATGGTTATACACACATAGCCTAGCATCACTTCAATGAGTTCATTCATGAATGAGAGCAAGCATATGATATCTGCAAAAGAGAATCATCCTTAGTATTCGATCAAAATGAAATGATGAGATCAATTAGAGTGAATTGAAGAAAATAAGTATGGATGAGAAATAGAACACTTTAAACCCTCTCAAGAAAGCAATTAGGCTCGATATAGCTCACTAGGGTAGTCTCCACTATTTTCCTTCAAGAATTTGAGCATGGTACTTTAGCCACCAGAATTCTAAGAGCCAAAGCTTTGTGAAGTGCAAAATTCTGATATGAAAACCTCAATGGCAGCTCCATAGCATCGATTGTATGACATTTAGAAAAAAAAAATTAGTGACAAATGAACGAAAATTGAAACACAAATGAATGAAATTTGAAAACCTTCCCCCCAGACCTGAATTAAACATTGTCCTCAATGTGAAAGCATACAAAAGATGATTGAGAACAAACAAATGATAAAGGGAAAAGTTTAGAAGAAGGTTTAGGAAAAATAAAAAATAAAAAAAAATGAATATATAAGCAACTCATGGATGACCAGTTAAGGGCCTCAGAAAACACAGCCAGGGGATCCGGGAAGGTTGGAGGGGTCACAATGGTCCCGCTTAAAACCCAAACTTCTTAGACACCGAAGGTGTCGCCTAAAGAACTCCTAGACACTGTATTGACGGAGGTGCTCACTGGGGTTACCAAAAGTTAGCTTATATGAATTTTTTTTATTTTTTTTAATTTTTTTAATTTTTTTTTTAATTTTTATATTTATTTATTTATAAAAAGGAACAGAAACTTAAAAATAAAAACAAAACAAGTAAAGAGAAAGGATTGAAATGCTTCCCCTTGATGCGATTAGGTCGATTGCTACCAAGCACCTTCTTCTTGAACACATGGGTTGCCTCCCAAGAAGCGCCTTAGTTACTGTCTTGGCAAGACATTGTGCAATCAGCTAAGTTGATGGTACAAAGGGAAGTTGATCTACCACATGGCCAGTTTGGATGCCAGCTGAAACTCCCTCATAGAATGGCTTTAAACGTTGTCCATTTACTTTGAAAGTCGAGCCATCTTTAGGGTTTTGAATCTCCACAGCTCCATAGGGAGAAACATTGACTACGGTGAATGGGCCTTGCCATCTAGACTTCAATTTTCCTGGAAAGAGACGCAAACGTGAGTTAAACAAAAGAACTGACATACCTTTGGAGAACTCTTTCCGTTGAATGTTTCTGTCATGGTAACTCTTGGTTCGTTCTTTGTAAAGCTTTGCATTCTCATAAGACTCATGTCTAATTTCTTCCAATTCATTGAGCTGAAACTTTCTTGCATGGCCTGCCTTGTCTAGATCAAAATTTAACTTCTTGATGGCCCAAAAAGCATTGTGTTCAAGCTCCATTGGCAGGTGACAAGCTCTCCCAAACACAAGACGATAAGGGCTCATTCCAATGGGAGTCTTATATGCAGTCCTATAAGCCCATAATGAATCATTGAGCTTAGCTGCCCAATCTTTTCTTGTATTGTTCACCACCTTCTCCAGGATGTGCTTAATTTCTCTATTGCTTATTTCCACTTGACCAGAAGTTTGCGGATGATATGGTGTAGAGACTCGATGGGTGATGTTGTACTTCTTCATGAGTGCTTCGAATGGCTTGTTACAGAAGTGGCTGCCTCCATCACTAATGACAGCCCTTGGAGTACCAAACCTTGTGAAAATATTATCCTTCAAGAACTTCAGCACCACCTTATAATCATTGGTTTTGGTGGCTATGGCTTCCACCCATTTAGACACATAATCAACAGCAACAAGTATGTAAGTATAACCAAAGGAAGATGGGAATGGTCCCATGAAATCAATACCCCACACATCGAAGAGCTCCACAACAAGTATGTTATTCAATGGCATTTCATTCATGCGACTTATGTTCCCCATCCTTTGGCACCTATCACACTTAACACAAAAATTAAATGCATCTTTAAATAGAGTGGGCCAAAAGAAACCAGATTGCAGAATTTTAAGTGCTGTTTTCTTAGCTCCAAAGTGACCTCCACAGGCCAATTCGTGGCTATGCCTAAGTATGCTTTCTTGCTCTTCTTCTGGAACACATCTTCTGATGAGTTGATCCGGGCAATGCTTGAATAAGAAAGGTTCATCCCATACATAATGTTTCACCATGGAAAAGAACTTCTTCTTATCCTGAGAAGTTAGATCATTTCTAAGAACACCACAAGCAAGATAATTAACAAAATCAGCATACCATGGCTCTTTGACTTGGGCAGCATATAGTTGTTCATCAGGGAAAGTCTCATTCAAGGGTAGCACAGCTCCTCCTTTTTCTTCAACCACAATTCTGCTCAAATGATCAGCTACCACATTCTCACATCCCTTCTTATCTTGAATCTCCAAATCGAATTCTTGCAGCAAGAGAATCCATCTAATCAAGCGTGGTTTGGCATCCTTCTTAGTGAGCAAGTATCTAAGGGCTGCATGGTCAGAATAAACAATTACTTTAGAACCAACAAGGTAAGAACGAAATTTTTCTAAAGCAAAAACCACAGCAAGCAACTCCTTCTCTGTTGTGGAGTAGTTGATTTGAGCATCATTCAAGGTCCGGCTAGCATAATGAATCACATGGGGCAGCTTGTTCTTCTTTTGACCTAAAACTGCACCAATAGCAAAGTCAGAGGCATCACACATTATTTCAAATGGTAAAGACCAATCCGGAGCTATGATAATAGGGGCTGAAGTTAGCTCCCTCTTCAAGGTAGAAAAAGCTTCCATGCAAGCTTCATTAAACTCAAAAACAGCATCCTTAGCAAGGAGATTACACAATGGCCTTGTAATGCTTGAGAAATTTTTGATGAACCTTCTATAGAATCCAGCATGACCTAGAAAGCTTCTAATTCCTTTAACAGAGGTAGGGGGTGGAAGATTTGAGATGAGATCGATCTTGGCTTTATCCACTTCGATTCCCTTGCTTGAAATCACATGGCCTAGCACAATGCCTTGTCTCACCATGAAGTGACACTTCTCCCAATTCAAAATCAGATTTGTTTCCTGGCATCTTTTAAGCACTAGAGACAAGTGGTGAAGACAATTATCAAAAGAGGAACCAAAAACTGAAAAATCATCCATAAATACCTCAATGAATCGTTCCACCATATCTGAAAAGATTGACATCATGCATCTTTGGAAAGTTGCTGGGGCATTGCACAAACCGAATGGCATCCTTCTATAAGCAAACGTACCAAATGGGCATGTGAATGTGGTTTTCTCTTGGTCTTCCGGAGCAATGGGAATTTGATTATAACCTGAAAAACCATCAAGAAAACAATAGTAAGCATGGCCAGATAAACGTTCAAGCATTTGATCAATAAAAGGTAAGGGGAAATGATCTTTTCTAGTGGATGTGTTCAACTTCCTGTAATCAATGCAAACTCTCCAACCAGTGACAGTTCGTGTAGGAACTAGCTCATTCTTCTCATTCTTCACAACGGTGATTCCGGACTTCTTTGGAACAACTTGCACAGGGCTCACCCACTTAGAATCTGAAATTGGGTAGATGATTCCTACATCGAGTAGCTTTAAAACTTCAGCTCTAACCACCTCTTTCATGTTGGGATTTAGCCTCCTTTGGGCATCACGAGATGGTTTGCTGTCTTCTTCCATTAAAATCCGGTGCATGCACATGCTTGGACTAATTCCTTTGATGTCTGCTATGGTCCACCCAATGGCTGTTTTATGCTCTTTTAGAACTTTAATTAAGCTCTCTTCTTCATGTGAGGAGAGACCTGCAGCAATTATAACAGGGAGAGTTTCGTTAGCACCCAAATATGTATATTTAAGATTATTGGGAAGAGGTTTAAGTTCTAGCTTTGGTGGGATGACAATGGATGGCTCCAATTTCGTGGATGATGGTCCAAGAGGCTCGATTGGTGGCCTAAAGGATGGTGGGTATGGCGGAAACACTTCTAAGGCAGCCACCACTTCTTGGAACTCCGGTTCACAAAGATCTTCCTCTTCTTGTGTTAAGACAGCTTCTAGAGCATCATTAGACTTTCTCTGCAAAATTTTGGAAGAAACCTCATGATCTACAACATCAATTGAAAAGCAAGAATCAAGAGAGATAGAAGGTTGAGATAGAGCATTAAGCATTTTAAATTCAACAGTTTCACCCAAAACAGTCATGGAGAGGGTGCTATCTTTCACTTTGATGATTGTGTCTGCAGTGGCCATGAATGGTCTGCCTAGGAGAATGGGATCAACACGATCTCCATTTGGATTGTCTTCCATGTCCATCACTACAAAATCAGCAGGGAGAATTAGTGTATTAACTTGAACTAGAATATCTTCTACAATACCTTTTGGATATTTTATAGAATGATCAGCTAGTTCAAGTCGCATTGAAGTCTTCTTCATCCCTTCTAAGCCAAGCTCTTGATAAACTGAATATGGCAAAACATTGATGCTTGCTCCCAAGTCCAACATGGCTCTTCCAACCTTCTTGCCTCCAATGTTAATGGGAATGTCAAAGCTGCCAGGATCATCTAGTTTTGGTGGAAGCTTCCTTTGCAATACAGCACTTACATTCTGGTCGAGCTTTACTCCTTCATTTGGAGCGAAATTGAGCTTGTGAGTTTTCAAGTCCTTGATGAATTTTCCATATGCAGGAATCTGTTCAATAAGATCAAGCAAAGGCAAATTGATATTAACTTTACTCAAAATATCATAAATCTCTTTAAAAGCCTTATCTTGCTTTGCTTTCTTAAGACGGCCTGGAAATGGAATCTGTGGAACATATGGAGCGGGTGGCACGTATCTATCTTCTTGAAGATGTGGTGGCACAAATTTGTCATCCCTTTTATGCAATTGGAATTGATCGGATTTCTGAGAATCTGATTTGGCCTTAGGAGCAGATTGAGAAGTTTTGAGTTGTTCTCCTTCCGTAGCCATGGTCTCCTCGTCTTTATCTTCTACAATCACAACATCATTTGAAAGATTAGAATCATCTTTATTATCAATGATCTTACCTGATCTGAGCACATGAATGGCCTTGGCTTCTGGGTTCTTTGGATTGATCTCAGTTTGGCTTGGCCATTTCCCAGGCACTCTTTGAGTTATTTCAGCAGCTATTTGGCCTAATTGGACTTCCAATTTGGAGATGGCAGCTTGTGTAGTTTGCTGAAAATTGGATTGGTTGATTGCCATCTGCTTCACTATATCTTCCAATGATGATGATGATTGTTGTGGCCTTTGGAATGAAGGGGGATTTGCTTGATTCTGGGTATTTCTCCATGAAAAGTTTGGATGATTCCTCCAACCTGGATTATAACTTTGAGAGTATGGATCATTTCTTGGACCTTGGTTGTAGGAATTTACCAACTTAGCTTGCTCTTGCACAAATTCTGGATATCCAGCCCCAAGTGGACAAGCTGTGGTAGCATGGTCATGAGATTCACAAATGCTACACACTTCCTTCGGAGGGCTTCTTGAGTTTAATGCAAGAAGAGCATCTAGCTTTTGTTCCAGTTTTGAAATCTGCACACTAGAAGCATCATTAGAACCACTAATAACACGTTTACCTCTTGTATCCGTATGTTGGGTCTCCATTGCTATCTCCTCAAAGAGTTCGTACGTTTCTTCTGGAGTTTTGGTTTTAAAAGAACCACCTGCAAAATTGGTGACTATATTATGACTAGAAGGGGTTAGTCCTTTATAAAACATACGCATTTGAAGCTTCAATGGAATCCCATGATGAGGACATTGGTTGAGCAACCCATTGAATTTCTCCCATGCTTCACAAAACGATTCATCATCTTGCTGTGCAAATAACAAGATCTTGTCCCTAAGCATGTCGGTCTTTTGCGTGGAGAAGTATTTTTCCAGGAACTTCTTTTGAATGGCAGACCATGTAGTGAGTGAACCAGGCTTCAAAGAATTCAACCAATACTTCGCCTTATCCTTTAAAGTGTATGGAAACACTCTCATTCGAAGTTGATCTTCTGTCACACCTGTCAAGGGAAAAGAACTCACAACATTAAAAATATCCTTTATATGAGTCAATGGATCTTCATTAGGTAAACCATAAAAGGAAGGCAGCATATTAAGATGAGAAGATTTAAGCTCATAATTTCGAGCTACAGTGGGCAGCAAAATGCTTGAAGGAGATGCTGGAATTGTTGGGATATCAAGTTCTCCCATGAACTCAATGGCAGCCATCATTTCTTCTTCTTCTTGGTCTGAACTTGCTTCCGAATTTGAAAGTGAAGAACCGGGAAGTTCAGTGTGGAGGGCAAGACTTGTAAATGTAGCAAGAGCTTGCTCTTTTGCAGTTGACAACTCCCTTTCTAGACGATTCTGAATTTCAGAGGTCACTCGTCTGGGTTGCAATGATGGTCCTGCGTTCAAAGATCTAGAACGTTGGAACGAAGACCTCACTTGTTCAAGTAATGGATTTTTAGACATAAACTACCTGAAACAGAAAATTAGATTAATTAGAAACACTAAAAAGAATAGGGTAACCTTGGGCACATAACCAGGGAAGAACTTTCGTTCAGTCCCCGGCAACGGCGCCAAAATTTGTTGTTAATAATATGTTAACTCGCAATTGTACGGGGCAATTAGTAGTATAGCAAGACAAGTACGAGGTCGTACCCACGAAGACTGAGAAGTTCAAATTAGTTATGTACTTTAGATTACCAAATTCAAGAAGTTAGGAAGTTAAATCTAAAACAGAATTTAAAGCAAGAGTGAGTTTGAAAACAAATGCAGCAAGATTAAAATGAACTTTGAAGTGAGAATGCTTGTGATTATAGAAAGAAATGAACAAACTGAAATTGCAACGGAAAGCAAGTAAACAAAAGTAACAAAGGGTGGTTTTGAAAGTTAAAACACAGGTTTGGAGACTAGGGCATTCGATTCACCATAACAATTCAATTCTGGGTTATAAAGATTCAAGTAACAAGTCTAATTCAGATTCAAAGATTGATTCTAGCTAAAGTATGATTAGGCCATGGTGTTTGGTCCTAACCTTGTGTTCCTAATTCCCTAATTTGATCATTTGTTGTCTAACCTAAAATTAAGCATTAGGAACCCATTAAGCATAGAAGAACATTTTAAACAACCAAGTATGTATCTAATCCCTGTTGTCGAATGTCCATACATACTCTTCCTATTCATAGTTCAATTCGAATTAAAGCATGGTGTATACTCTTAATTCAAACCAAGATAGTTAACAAACAAGTTCTAATGGTGATCAATCATTCAAACAAGCATGTTAACTTATAAGCATAATGAATAAGAACATGAATCATGAATCAAACTTGAAACTCCAAACTTATAAACCCAGAATATTCATGTTAGGTTACATCGAAGCCCTAGTTATGGATTTAGCTACTCATAATGGAAAAGAGACTTGAACAGAAATGAGAAAACATAATGAATGCAATAAGAGTAGAAAAACCCTTTTTCTGAAGTTCTTGTGGTGTCCAAGGCTTCTCCAAGTGCTTCACCACTTCTAATGCTTCTCCAAGAGCTTCCCCACTTCTAGAAAGATGTATGAAGGATATGGAGGTGATTTGGGATGAGTTTGAGTGAGTGGTGATGGCTAAGGAAGATGAAATTCGTAGGGAAATGGAATAGAAGTTTGCTGGAGTTGTTTTGGTGATTGTTGGAGTGTTTGGGATTGTGAGAGTGTTTGAGGATGGTTGGAGTGAATTGTGGGGGTTGTGAATCTCAGGATTTGTTGTGTCTTGAATGTGGAATGGATGTGGTATTTATAGGGAGAGGGGAGTGATAAATCTGAATTCAATATGGCTAATGCATACAACACTTGCATTATAAAAGATGAATTGGTTGATGCACTTCACTAATGCATACAACACTTGCATTATAAAATCTGAATTGGTTGATGCACTTCAGCAATAAATCCCACCAGCAGCCCTAGCTCATCTTCATGTCACCATGACCAAGCCTCCAACCAGCTACAATAGCTCATGCCTAGCTCACCATGACCAAGCTTCCAACCAGCTCATCCTGAGGTCAGCATGACCAGCAACTTCAAGGGCTTACAACTTAGGCTAGGCTGAATCAAATGAAAACTTTAAGATGTCCATTGTGAAGTTCAGAATGTGTATGATCCAACCACACAAGTAATGGCCCAATCCAAGCTCGGAGGAGGAAGTTAAGGCCGAAACAAATTGCTAACTCAGTTTGCTCGCTGACAAAATCCATCCTGAGCATGGTTCTGTGTTTGCTAGGTGACGGACTCCAGATTTATCCAATGGGGCTGAATTTTGGATATGTTATAGTACACACCCATTGGAACAACTTTCATGAAGAATGTTGCCTCATCCGAGCTACGTAGGTTGCTGAAACAAAGCTTGCAATATGACCTACGGAACTGGACTGGCAGGGGGCTGTAGCCAAAATGAGTTTGTCTTTAAGCTCTTCTTCTCTTCATCCAAATTAGGCCTTAACATGCATGAATTGCATGAATTATGCTCTCTTGCTCTTTTGGCCTACAAAACACACAAAGGGAGGCAAATAACTCAAAATTATAAGAAACTAAGCAAAAGAAGTAAGTAAATTGGGCATGTATATGTATGAAATTATGAGCTTAACACACACCCCACTCCGCATCTGTCATGGTTGTTGGCTTCTTCTCCTTGCCTCCCATGACAATGCTAAGATTTTGTTGTGTAAGGGCTGACTTCATCCTCCTTTGCCATAGAGTGAAGTTCTCCTTCCCTGTGAAAGGCTTCAACTTCACCTTCATGGTGACAGATTGTGGTTGTCTCTGCTGCAAAGAGCTACCTCCTTCTTCACCTTCCTTGTCACTTACCATCTTCAACACACTAGCAACTTGCTGCTCCAACTCAGCTCTGATACCACTTGTTGTGAATTGAGCACAAAACTCAACTCACCCTCCCCTAATGATCTTGTTGTTGATGGACTTTGTGACACACACAAGAATGGATGAATCACACACTCACACTTGAGAAACCAACCAAGCATAAAGTGACACAAGTATTTTAGAGGTTCAGCAATTGCCTACATCCTCTAAGTGATCCCCTTGAGAAATTCACTAATGAAAGAATAAGTTACAACTTTGGTTTACAAAGAAACCCCCTTAGAACTCTATTCTCTCCCAAGCTCTCTTTTCTCTCTCACCCCTTGCTCAACACTTTGATGCACTTGTGAATACTCTCACACACTTGGTGTTTCCCTCCTTGGTGTCTAGACTCTCAAGACCCAACTCAGCTCCTATCTTGAACTGATTGCCCTCTCTCTCTTCCTCCCTTGGTGAGATAACCTCCCTTTGAACACAATAGCTCCCAGCTACTTGACAACTTTGAGATTAACCACACTCTTGCTGTCTTGCTTCCTCTTCCCTTTAATACACAAGCCTTTGGACTTAGGAGAAGGCTCCATCTTTTCCTCCCACGTTCTCCCCTTGGTTTCCAGACTTGGACCACAACTTGGGCAGAACAAAGGCTAGGCATTGATAGCTGCAACTTCAGCCACCCTATATAGAGCCATAAGGTAGGTACTCCTTGAAGCAAGTCAACAAACCTCATTCAATGGTGTTCCAGCTTCTCTAGCACGTTGCTAGACTTCCTAGAACCCATAAGACTCCTTGGAAGCTCGAGGGATTAGGTAGGGAACCAACACATGTGAAAGGAACCTGAAAAACGCGTGGAAAAAACGAAACAGCACTGCGGCGACCGGTCGCGGATACATTGCGACCGGTCGCTGATACCTTTTGGATACCTTGCAACCGGTCGCTTCCTGCGAATTCTTCAAACTTCGAATCTGCTTCAAAAAGACCGGTCGCAAATACCCAGCGACCGGTCGCTTCCTCCTTCACTTGCATACTTAATGTGAGCCATTTTTCCAACAATATTTACATGTCTCACTTTCTGTAACATATATAACACGTACAATATAACAAGAATGTATCTATCTAACTTGGAAGTTGAGTGTCCTTATGCAGTAGGCAAACAAGAAGGCAAAGAAGAGTGTGAAGCCAACCAGAACCCCAGCCACTGGTCCCATGAAGTTTGGATCAAATCCATAATGATCTTCTATGTACCCTTTCACAGTAGGGTCAGGTGTGATCCCAGGTGCTCTAATGGTGTCCTCAATATCACCATACTGCGACACAATCAATCCATAGACTGTCCATGCGACTGGACAGATCCAGTAGTACCAAACCCACCACTTGGGTATTCTCTGAAAATTCCAAAGTTAAAGAACTTCGCGTTAGCATAAGTTCATAACGAGTTTCGATTACTTGGTCACCATTTTGGTAATGTTAACCAAGAAATCACATGAGTTTTTTTATAATTGAATTTGAAAGTTGGTGCTTGTGAGAAGAAGAAAACTACTACTTACTGGTCTTGGTATGAAGAAACCCGAGAAGAGATTGAAGACCGAATAAAATGCTGCTGCAAATATGGCTGCTACTTGGTGGTTTGGTGTGATGGAAACAGTCATCATTCCGTAGTATGTGAAGTAAAGGAATGAGAAGAAGTTGATGAAGAAGAACCAGAAGAACTTTGCTGCTGTCCATTGGAAGCTCACCATAGCATACACTATCAATGTATAATATGTGGTTTGAATAAACACATATGGTATTTCAACAATGACCTGCATGCCATATATATGGTTTTATTTGAATCAGTTAGATTGAGGTGGACAATTTGATAGCACAAAACTATGATACAATTAATAATGTCTTATGAATTGGATGGTTAATTTGTCTAAAATGTTAGTTACTGTAAACATATAAGGCCCCTCACTTACCTGTGCCAGTGCATAAGGTAGTGCAGAGTACATCCCAGCAGCTCTTTCTCGATAGAAAACTGTTCGTTCAATCGCAACTATTGGCTGAACTGTTCCGCAGTTATCGATTCCAACGAAAAGCACAGCAGCATACATAGCCCCAATAATCATGGAAAGATCAGCTGTGCTTTCTCTGAATATGGAACAAAGACAAATAGCTCAGTAATTGGTGTATGTAAACTCTCGAAGGCATTTTTCTGCAGCAAAAAGAGCCTCCCTACTTGAAGTTATGAACTAGTTAAGTGGGAGATAAGCGCATACCTTTTAGTGCCAACCTTCCAGAAAATAGTTCCAAGCAGAAGTGCAGCTACCAAGGTAAAAAAGAATCTAACAAGGTTATAATCAGGACTTCGCCAATAAGTCCACCACTGCTTCCAGAGGCAAGACTTGAACTGCTTCCATGATGACTGAGAATACTGAGTCGTAAAATAGAGGTCTTTTGCTCCTGCTGGTGGTGTGCTCAACTCCTTTACTAAAGCTTTGTTTCTCCTGGTCATAGAGAAGAATTTATATTTCGGAAAAGTCAGCCAAATTCTGGACCCTACAAACTATTAGTATTTCTAAACTTTTTGGTTTGTTTTTTACTTACTGGTGCAAGGAAGATGATTTGTAGTGTTGAGCAAAGTCCATTCTAAGCCGAAGCTCAGTTGATACCGAGCTCGCCTCTAGCATCCATGTGGCTGGATTATACTTCTCTTTGATTTTTGTCACACCAGGAACTGCCTGGAATAGATCAAGGAGTATGGACTTAGATAATACTGCATTTGTTTATTTGTTTGTGCAACATTAAGAAAATGAAAAAGTTTCGGAAGGCAAAATACCTCAAAATATTCGACAATCTTGTGAGAATTGCGGCCCAAGGGTCCCGAGTAGATAACTTGTCCTCCTCTCTTCATCAGTAGCAGCTCATCAAAGGCCTCAAAGATATCAATGCTAGGCTGATGAATTGTGCAGACAACTGTTCTCCCTGTGTCCACAGTGTTTCTAACAGTCCTCATAACAATGGCAGCTGCCCTTGCATCAAGACCTGATGTTGGCTCATCCATGAAAATGATTGAGGGATTAGCAACAAGCTCAACTGCAATTGTTAACCTCTTTCTTTGTTCAGTTGACAACCCTGAAATTCCTGGAAGCCCCACTAAAGCATCTTTGAGACCGTCTAGCTCGACTAATTCCATCACTTGATCTACAAAAATCTGCAATTATCATAAAACAAAGAGCATGCAGTTTCAGAATTTAAATAATCACGCTATGGATTGTTCAGAGAAGTATTGCAAGGCATGATTTTACCATCTTTTGCTCATTGTTGACTTCTTTAGGGAGCCTAAGGAAAGCTGAGTAAATCAGTGACTCTTTGATAGTGACTTGAGGTGAGTGGATATCTGTTTGTTCACAATAACCAGAAATTCTTGCAAACGTTTCTTGCTTCTTAGGGTACCCGGAAATTCTAATGTCCCCTTCAATATATCCACCAGTCTTTCTTCCTGCTAAGACATCCATCAAAGTTGTCTTCCCAGCCCCGCTGACCCCCATTAGAGCAGTCAAGACCCCAGGCCTAAATGCACCAGTTACTTCACGAAGTAGTTGCAGCCTGTCCTCTGCCACTCCTTCTTCCTTCATTTCCTGTTAGTGTGAAGTAAGTTAGCAAAGTAGTGAAGTTGAAATATAATCTGATGTTTCAGGTGCATAAATAGTGTAGAGGGAAAATAAATATCTCTTACTTGGGGCATGTCCACATAGTAATTAACACTGTCAAAGGACATTGCAAGAGGAGTGAAAGGTAGAACCATTCCTCTCTTCGGGGCAACACCACTGGCGATTTCAAGAGACGAATCAGCATTTCTACTTAGTTCATTGGCATTGGATCGACTGCTCATTCTCCGGATTGTCATTTCTCCTAAAAGATTTTTAGTCCAATAAGAAACTTGGATACCAAATTATTTTCACATTTCAATTGCCAAGAGTTCTGTTTCTTACTTGAGTTGTTTCCATCAGTAGAAGATAAAGATCTAGAAAATGAGTCTTTCTTTGACGGGGGCCTTCTAAGCCTTGGTTCTTCCTTTGATTCTTCTTGATCTGCCTCCATTTCGTTTGCCACTTCTTCGGATATTATGGCTTGTGGCTTTCCGGGAGCTAGTTTATTGAAACAAGATCATTAAAATCTTCACTTTGAAACAACAAATAAAAGAAGAAAATCCATGTTTGACATAAAAGGAATGTTGATTCTTACCGTTTAGGTACATAAGCGCGAGCGTATAAATTACGTTGAAGAGAACTGCAAACCCAAGAGTAGCGGCAGCCCCAATCCAATACCAGTTTTTGTCAGGGTAAACACCAAAGTTATTTAGCACTGCCACACCCAAGCTGGTAACATTATCTGAAGCCTGCAACACAATGAAGTCCATTTTAGAATCTAACCTTTTTGTTAAACAAATCTAGCTCATCAATGATGCATGCAAGGAAGAGCCTTGTATGGCATACCAGTTTGTTCATCCACCTCGGAGAATACATTTCGTTTACAGTCATAGCATTGAAGCCATATGTCATAGGTGAAACCCAGTATCCCCAAATCCACCAGTTGGGAATTTCACCTGTGAAAAATGAAGCAAACTCATTGATGATTCAGTGAAGTACTAACCGTGCTCATCTTTTGTAGGTTTTTGACTTCTTTGACAACTACATTCAATATTCAGTTTCATGCTAACCTCTAGGAATTAAGAAACCTCCAAGCATGAAAACAATGAGCACGGTGAGAGACCCCCCCGTGTTCGATATGATGATGGTCCTGCAGACTCCTGCAATAAGCCTAAACATCCCAGAAGCCATTTGTTGGAGCAAAAATACCAACAATAGATGCTTGAAAAACCTGCAAATATTTTGACATATTCAAACTCAGAGTTTCTTGAAAAACCGAAGACATAAATGAAATGAAGCATACAAATTTTGTACCTGCTAGCTTCTGGTGCAAATCCAATGGTGTAATATGTAATGGCAATCCAAATAGAAGATTCCAAGATGGATATAGGAATCCCAAGCAGGACAGATGGGACAGTGAAAGTCCAAGCAGGGTGGAAGAGTAGGTCTCTGTGCTTGTAAAACACAGGGAGCCTTGCAATGGTCAAAGAGAGCTCAGCAAAACCATTGAACATGTTAACGATCATGACAAATATAAGTGCACCAACATAAACTGCTGCATCCTCTTCATTCCTAGTGTTCATTTCGGTCCTCAAGAAAACGGTGGAGGCTATAAATGCACCTATTATAATTTGGACCGTCTTGAAGATGTAGATGAAGGAGTTCCTCTTCATGAGCAGCCATTCTCTGTCAAAGCAGGCCTTGAGAAGCTCCATTTTGGGTATTGAATATCTTGTGAACACAAGAGCTGCTTTGTGGCCGCGAGGCTTGTCGAAAGGGATTGAGAGCTCATTTTCGAGCCTCATGCCCACATGGAAGCGTTTGAACCTGTTTGCAAATTCTGTGACTGATACGTATCTGTATTGCTTCCTTCTGTCATCCCAATATTGTTCTTGGTCTTTTCTTGATGTAACCTGAGAAAGTTTAACACAGTTATGGGTTGGAAAATTGGCCCATCAAAATTATGGATTTAGATTAGTACAATTTCATGGGCTGTTAAAACTGTTCAAACCATTCAAACCGATCCAATCAAACCCGGATATGTTTGATTCGTTTTTACACTAAAAGTGTAATATTGAACCGAGTCGAACCAAATTGCAATTAGTTTAGTATGGCTTATTTAGAAATTGTCTAAACCGAATTAAGCTGCCATATTTTTTTAAAATTTTAAAAATTACATTTTCTTATTTGGTATCATCGTTTTACTAATTCATCTCAACATTGATATTAACCTTTTAATATTTAAAATAAAATAAAATCACTAAGGCATTCGTATTTGAATGACATCTCTCTCTAAAGAATTGCTTAATTGCTTAGAAAGTGAACTAACTTAACCAAACCAATCATTAAATGAATTAGTGATTATTTTACTACATTTAATTCAAACGGGTATGTTTCATTATTCAATATGTGATTTGAGACCTAAACTAAACCGAACCGAACCAAACCACAACATGTGAACTACTAATCACAACCTATCATATTTATTAAGTGAGACCTATCAAGATTTTACCTCTTGCAAGAAATCGGCGGTTCCCTTTCGCTCGGGGCATCGAAATCCACAGCTCTCAAAGAACTCTAAAATGTTCTCACGTGGGCCCTGGTAGACGATCTGGCCTTCCGATAAAAGGATGATGTCATCAAAGAGATCAAACGTCTCAGGAGCAGGTTGGAGTAGGGACATCAAGATTGTGGCCTCGGTGATGTGTACAATTTGTTGCAGGCACTTCACTATTTGAAATGTCGTGGAGCTATCTAGACCCGTTGAGATCTCATCCATGAACAATGCTTTAGTAGGCCCCACAATCATCTCACCTTTATTTCACCATATTAATTTGAGCTTGTCAACACATTGTACACGCACATAAATATTTTTTAATACAAGATAACATTTACGGAAAAAAAAAAAAATTGCGCATATGAAGTTTGTACGAAATATTTAGTTTATAATTTACAATGACTCCTAATTTGAGAATATCATTTTTAATTTTCTTAAAAAACTTTGACAGTATGATAATAAATTTAATTAATCAATAAAAAAACACAAAGAAAGACCTAAACAAATTTAACGGTATGATCAAAATATACATTAGAATGTACTTATTAATAAATTAAGGTATTCCTTTTAGGATTGATATTGGTCCATTAGGGTATTTGAATTGATTTAGCAACAACTTTGGAAAGATGAAGGAATTCGTAAATTATATTTGTACCATGTAAGTAGTTAAATTACTCTTTTTATCGTTGGAATTTGGAAGAGTTCACAAGTTTACTTCTTCACTCGCCTACTAATAATAATAAATAGTAGTTAAATTACTCTTCAGAAAATATTTTCCGTCCAAGAAAGACCCTTCAAGACTCAAGAGGGATAGTTCTATGAAGAAAAAAAATAAAGAGGGGTCCCTTTTTCTTCATAAATTTTCAACTACAATAGTTAAATATAAAATATTTTTATTTTAATTAGATTGGGGGATCCTATAGAATAATTTGAGACATGCTTTTCTCAAAGTCAAAGAAAATTCAAAGTGTAAGAGAGAGGACCCCACTTTTGTTGGTAAAATCAAAAGAAAAAACGAAGGTGGGAATTGACCTGTGGTAACTCGTTTTTTCTGCCCACCAGAAATCCCTCTCTGCATCTCATCTCCAACAATTGTATCCTTGCAAATATCAAGCCCCAAAATCTGTTCCAAATTCAATCCAAAATCATTTCAGCAATTACATGAGGTCATGCTTCATCACTATTTTAATTAGCAAGACATTGTAAAGGGTGTTTTAGTAAATTGGTATTAAAAAATGGTTGGTCACCAACCAAAGTGCAAAGAAGGGCCCTCATTATCCAAGACTCTGTTTGGATAGACAGCAGCCAGCAAAGTAGGTTTGTGAGGAGAAAATTTTGACAAAAACAAAAACAAATTTGACTTGGTATTGTTGCCTTTCATGATTTGGTTGTGGAAAATCTCTTCGTAATTAATATGAAAGCAGAACCAAGGCAGACACTTTCTTTCTTTTTTTATCACCACTTTAATATTTAATTTGAAGATAAAAAAGAAATAATTAAGAAATACTTACTTTTAGAGTATAATCAGTAATGAGACTGCTCTCAATTCCTCCCAGTGAAACAGCCTACAAAAAAATTAAAAATAAAATTAGATTACACATTAGACAGAAATTCTCTTATGCGAATGTCCGGACGTTGGATACATAAATCTTATGACTATACATATTATATACCTTCATGAAAAGGTCTAGTTCTGGCTCTGGAAATATTCCAGCGGCCTTTTCTCTTCTAGCAAGCTCAGAAAGAAGTTCTACATATATAAAACCCAATGAATATAATTTAAAAAATTATTACGAAATTCATTTCCAAAATTACAAATGAATAAATAAAGAGAGCCAAATTTGAGTTTGAGTTTGGGTTTTGGTGACTTACCATATCGAGTACCAACCCCTTGGCACCTTGCTGAAAAATCTAGGGTTTCTTTGACTGTCATAACTCCGATATGAACATCATTTTGGCTAATATATGCAGATGTCTTCTGCGGCACAAATTCATTCAGCCTGTACCCATTGTAAGTGATTTCTCCTTTAACCTGTTCAATATTTAAAAATAATAAATAATTTTAAAAAAAGTTATTATTATTATTCTAATAAACCCTATTTTATTAACAGTGTCTTTTGACTCCTGACCTTCAAGTCTGGGTCCAATTTCCCAGCTAGTGCCAGCAAAAGGGTTGTTTTCCCTGAGGATGGGGGACCTAGTAAAAGAGCCATCCTACAACCCAAAAATAAAAAAAAATAAAAAAAAGTTACAAAAACCCTAATTAATCAAAATCAATAACTAATGACCTCATCTAATTATTAATTTGGAATAAACTCCTTATTAGTTACTTTAAACCTTACCTTGACGGTTTAATAATGCCAGAGGCATCTTTGAGAATTGTTAAATTTGTTCTCTTAGCCAGTTTAATCCCAATTAAGCCAAGAGCTGATTCTGCAATGTTCCGAGCAACATTTGGGAGGGTGGGAAGAGCTCTGGTGCCTACATGGCAATCGGCTTCAACGGTCAAATCCTTAAACCTAACTTCCACTGTTGGAAGTCTGATCCCAACCCTGAAATCAATTACAACACATGAGCAAATTAATTAACTCATAATTACTATGCTCCAATTTGATTCCCTTTGCAATAAAAGAGCAGCCTGAAAGTTCTTTTCTTGACCTAATTTGTTTGTCCCTTAAGAAATTAATGAAAGAGACACAATATTAAGCAACCCTTGACAATGATACATGCATGATGGAATATAAATCCCAGAAAACAAAACAATAAAATAAAGTTAAGATCGGATATAGAACTCATAAATTAGTATTCGGCTTGCATCACAAGCCTTCTACTCTGCTTACCAAGACAGCGACTTAAGCTAGTTTTTGTTTTTCACATCTTCATGTTCCATTTGGCCTCTAACCAAGGTCAAAGAAACGATAAACGAAAGTGATCAATGGTAAATTATGTATGAAAGCGACTATGCGATTAATTAATTAAATAAACTTAACCATATCTAAGTAGTGATACATGGATGACATTGTTGATGCATCATCAATCTCTCATGTAACAAATTCTAAAGGCCGAACACGTCTACCCCGAAATGTTACATGACTCACAAATATTAGTGGGTCCCGCATCCATTAGTGCGAGAGGCATACGCATTGCATCTGTTTCATTAAAAAAAAATTGTTTTTAAAGAACCTTTCCTATTGAGAGTAGCGATAATAATATACTAAACTTTTTTTTCTCAATTATGTCTCTTCTCTAGCATAAGTGAAACTACAAGTGAGTTCCACTTTTGTGAGAGATGTGATTATTTACTCGACGAGTAAATGTTTTAATATGAGTTATTGAAAATAGTTTTCTACTAAATATCAACAAAAAGAAGAGACGAGTGAGATAGAAAAAAACAGGAATATACACCCGGTTGCACGTAAGTTTAATCGTGGTAGAACTTACTTATCAATTCTACTTCTGAACTTTTTCAAGAACTTCTCATTGTCTTCCTCTGCAACCTTAAAAATCCTGTCAATGAAATTTTGACGTTCGTTTATGTCGAGCTTTAAAACATCAACCTCCTTATGCACCACTTTGTTGTTGTTGTGTCCTTGAGGTTCTGTTTCCACATAGGACTTGATGATGCTTGTTCTTAGCCGATTATATGTGGGCAGTTTCTCAATGGCTGCCCATTTCAGAGCCTCTTCATCTTCATCCACGTGGCTGTTTCTCCGGGAGTTCGAGGCATTCGCAAACACTTCTTCCATGCTCCAACTTGCTCTGCTAAAACTCCTGCTTATGCTTCTGCTATGGCTATGGTGCCTCTGATGTGATTGTGAACCTTTCACTTTCTCTGTTGCGTCCATTTTTGACTTACCCTTCTGAAATGTTTAAAAAGAAAAAAACAGAATTTAGCAAAAATGGAATAGCTTGATGCTCTGTTTGGTTTCTGAGAAAATTGAAATTTGGGTTTCTAAATAAGGAAACAGAATACCTCAACTGGGTTCAACACCAAATTCTTGGTTTTAGTTGAAGGGGGAGTTTTGTGAACTTTTCTTGCCAACCAAACAAGGGATGAAGAACTTACTTATTTGGTGTTTGTTGAGTGACAAGGGGGGAAGGGGTTTGGTTTCTCTCCTTTGGAAACTGAACAGGAAGCAGAGGAAATGGGTTGGTGGAGTTTGAAAAATTATTCTCTTCACACTTCCCCACTTTCTCAACTTTATTCTTGGAAATCAAAATCTCTCTTTCTTTTTCTCCCTTGCCAAAAGGGTGAGATTTTGGAAATATGAATAGGAGGACTGGTGTGATTTGTTCCCTTTGAGAAGTTTTGTGGGTATTTATACATGCACAAGAGGTTGAAATAGTCAATATTATATTTCATTATTGCCTTGAATAGTATTCAAATGTGATCAGCCGTACCCACTTTCTTTCCAATTTATTTTGAGTCATTTTGTGGGCTCCCCATATCAGACGTACTCATCTAATGCCATGCCATTGGCACATGAGGTTTGGTAATTTAGTGACACCCAACTACCCATGTAAATGGTGGAGATAAATAAATCAAAATGGCAAACATAATCCTATAAATCAAAGAGTTTTATCGTCATCAACGCTCGTGGATCAGTAGTAAAAAAATTTTATTTACAGAACTATATTGTCAATTTGATTTTTTAGGCATGCTAAAATTAGTCGCCTATGAATCAAAGTGACAATATTATCTTTTAAATCAAAGAATTTTACTCGCATTAGTCATCCAAATTACCGCATTATATTGCTTCTACATGTGAATAGTTGACAAATTTAGAACTTGGCTGGTGAGATGAAGACTATACGAAGACTAAGACTTTTTTAATATATTTTTTATTCATATCAATATTAAACTTAGAAACCCAATGCAATTTTGCACAAAGATTGTCACGATGCACAAATATTTAAATTATTAAAATACAATACGGAGTGAGCAGGTGCTTATCAACAGAACCTCTCAACCAAAACTATATATACATATTTTTTTTGAAAATATACATATATATACGTACAAATAAGCTAACACCTAGTTAGGACACTAGAATTTGGATCACCAAGTAAACAACTAACAATTAAATAAATCTTTTTATTTATTTATTCTTCTTCTCAGATCACCAACCCCACCCAAATATATGTGGGAGTTGTTAATTGTTAAAAGGACCACTTGGGTAGGCCGATAGGTCCAAATAAGGAATAAGGTTTCGGGGTGTTTGTTTTTAGGTCCACCTTCACCTTCCCGCAATATTTGTATATACTAATAATATATATTGCAAAGAATAATAATTAAAATTTGTAGTGGAAGCTTGGCACGCCATTTACTGCATTGTAAACATGTCTTTCTCAACTTCTTAAGCATACTGTACTGGCAGTGCTATAAATATAAAGTATACAGCTTTATTTCCATTTTTTCCTCAAAGTTTCATGAAGCAGGAAGAGTTTTTTTTTTCTTCCTTTAGAGCTGTATGATTGTGTCATTAAAACATTTGAATTAAACATTTGTTCCTAATTGCACGCATTATAAGCCACATCAAGTCCACATTTGACAACAGACAAGCTGATTGCATTTTCCAAATTACAGATACACTTATCTCCTTTTATGAAAGTAAGAACTTTTTACTTTTTTGCCAATTACTGTTTGACATTTGACATATATGTGGAGATTTTCTTTTTGTGTTTTTGACGAATTATTTTCGCATATATGTCAAACTGTGATCTGTAGGAAGTAAAAATGTCATTTTCTAAGGAAGGAGGGAAGTAGTGTCCTTTACCGCTCGAATATTTTGTACGTAGTATATGCATGACATTGTTTACTCTTGTTGGAGCTTTCATTCCGAAATATATTAATATATTAATTATTTTACAGAAAGTCTTGGTGACTTTGAAATTATGTGCACAGAATGTTCGATTATGTGTCATCTCCTCAATTTATATATGTATTTCTAGTTTTGGCTGGTAAACAAGAAAGGACTTAGTCTACAAATGTCACCATGAGACTTCTACCTACAAATGTCATCAGGAGACTTCTACCTACAAATGTTCACAAATTCCAAATATTTATTATTATTTTTCTCTATGGCATCATAGAAATCTTTTTCCATTTACCTCAAGGATTGATTGGTCTTTTTCATAATTTAAAGCGAAAGGCCGGTAGGAAAAATACCGATTGAAATAAATAAAAATACTTGCCTCCTTTTTTGAAAGTATGAATTCATATTTTTCTGTCAATCATGATTTACAGGAAAAGAGAGAGGATTCTTCTAAAGTATCCTTAGTAAAAACGTCATTACATACTGAATCAAAAATATCTGAACGTATCAAATCAAAAATACCTGTTTGACATTGTAACTTGAAAACCATATACCAGACCTCTGAGAGTTGATCAAGAAAATGCTCTCTTTTCTTTCACTCAAAGTTATTTGACTTTGATATGTCATTGCTGTCTAGGTACATGGTAATGGTGACGATTCTTGGTTATTGTGATATTTTGTGTTGCATTGGTGGTGTAGTAGGACAAAAGATAAATGAACAGGCCTATAGAACTGTTTTGGATTGTAACTTGGGAGGGCCTTTGAAAGTTATCGCCGAATTGCCTGAGTTATTTCTGTCGAGGGTAACAAGGGTGGCTATGCAAATCATGAATGATGTGCCGTTGAAATTTCTTTACGTGTGCATGTGCTGCTATATACATTGTATTGTAGTTGATGTTGCTGATTCTAGAATGATCTCGTTGCAATGTTTATCTCTCATCAAAATAGATACTAACAAATATTGTCTGAAGTACCTACCTGTGTGATTATTATTTGAGATACTAAGTATATACTGTTTGGCGGTTCAGGATGGCTCCTGTAGGGTAGTTATAGGGTCAAGTGGCAATGGAGAAACTATAACGGCGCTGCCTAATGAAATGGAGGCAGTCGTACCAAGGAAAAATGATAAGATCAAGATCATGGGTGGCTCGTTACGCGGTGTCACTGGTAAGCTGATTGGTGTGGATGGCACAGATGGAATTGTCAAGGTGGATGACACCCTTGATGTTAAGATATTAGACTTGGCTATTTTGTCAAAACTAGGCCAATAGTAATTTGTTGGGAACAAATAAAATTTCAAAATGTAAATTATTATTGATTTTTCTAATTTTTCTAATTTTTGGAAGCAAAGATCCAATTGAGTGCTCTCTCTCTCTCTCTCTCTCTCTCTCTCTCTCTCTCTCTCTCTCTCTCTCTCTCTCTCTCTCTCTCTCCCCATGTGAAACTGATTAAAAGATCAACCCCTGGTCTATAGTGAGTGTGACAACTGTTCTCTTTTTTTTTTTTTTGGTCGGAACCATGAGGTGGTCCTGGATGGACCCCAACTATGGGTGGCACCTTTAAGCCTTAACCACAACCCAGACTAATCCCCACTCACACCGGATCGGCCCCTAAGAGGTAAAGTATTGGCCAAAATGGTGACTCCGTACGAGAGCAGGGATCGAACCCCTAACCTCTCTTAAGGAATGAGAGTGCCGAACCACTCACACCAACCACCTTGGTTGACAACTGTTCTCTTTCAATGCAATGCTAAGCGCCCTTTTAATGAGACTTTTGTTTAACTTCTAGCCTATTCATCAATTAAGAAGGAAATATGAGAGGGCAGACAAATGGAAGGCGAAACAAAATGAAAACGAAGACACAGAACCCCAAAAAGAAAAAACTAAAAAAACAATTTTAAATATGTTCTCGTCATCTTTCTTTTTCTCATATGTTCCCATTATCACTCTCAAAACAACAAAAATAGATTGATTTGCAAATAACAGTTCTGGTTTTACCTGTACTTGGAAATCGGAAGTACCTTTCTTGGTTTTAATTTGTTGTTTCACTGGTTTTAGCTAGACTTGATAGAGATTTATTTCTCCTACACATTGATCAATATGGCTGCTCAAAATTGTCAACAGATATTGCAAATTAAGTGCATTTTCAAGGCTGTACACATCAAGGGGCAAGGGGAGGTTGAATAAATTTATTTATTTATTTATTTATTCATTGAATATATACACAGAAACTGTCCAACAGAAGCTCGGACATAAACAGTATGAAAAGAAAAAGAAAAAAAAACAGATTCGCACACTCTCTTACATTACATATGCAGACCAAATTTGAAAATTTTCAAAAAAGAAAAGACGAGTAAAAAAAAATGAAAATTAGAATGTGCGGACACAAACATCAAGGATGAAGCTTTCATTCCTCCATGTGGATTATGCATCGAAGACCTTCCCCTTTAAGCATGTAATCAAATGCCTTGTTGATTTCTGAGAATGGGACTTTGTGGGTGATGAACTTTTCCAGCTCAAGTTCCTGCAACATTGTGGGAGTTTCCAATTCAATTGATGTGTGTGTTGTGCGGAAGCGTCAACCAATTGCGAGTGAAAAATAAACAACAACTGGCAGGAGATAAATGGAACACAAAACAACACCAACAAGAACACCAAGATTTATACTGGTTCGGCAATGCCTACATCCAGTTTGGAGACGACGGAGTAATTCACTATAATCAAAGAGAGTATACAAAGTGTTTATCACTCAATAAAACCCAAAGCCCCAAATACACCCAAGTCTCACTCTCACAACAATTGAAGAGAAAACAATAATACAAAGCAAAGAACAACTAGAGAGAAATGTTTCTCTCTTTGGCAAGATGCCTTCTTTGCTATTTTCCTCTTCTACTCAACACTTGGTGGGATGCTTCAAATGGAACCATTTGCTTCCAATTTATAGCCAAAGATGCAAGAGTGTGAATGCAAGCTTCAACTATTCATTTGTTGGCTACCAAACTTACCAATGGATGGCTACCAAACAATCCACCCTTTTTGACCTCATAGTAAGCCAACATTTACTCACATGGGCAACTAACTTTGACTCACATGGGTAATTCCAAAATTCTTCTACATTTGAGCCAATTTCCAACAATCTCCACCTTGGCTCAACATGTAACAAACTCTCATAGTAACACTCCCAATGGTCGTCTCCCAATCCCCCAAGGGGCAATCAACAAGTTTTACGAATTCCAATCAAGTCCAAGCAATGCTTAAACTTGAACAACGAAACTGGCTTCTCCAACTTATCAAATTGCTTGTACCATTGTCTTGGAGACTGCTTCAAGCCATACAATGATTTCTGCAATTTGCAAACCCAATTTTCCTTTCCAGCAACACTAAAACCTTCTGGCTGAGACATATAGATCTCCAAATCACCATGTAAGAAAACAGTCTTGACATCAAGTTGAGCCAACTCCAGGTCAAACTGCGCAACCAAAGCCAACAAAATACGAATAGAAGAATGTTTTACTACCGGAGAAAGTACCTCATTGTAGTCAATGCCTTCCTTCTGAGCATAGCCTTTAGCTACCAATCTGGCTTCGAATCTTACATTATCCTTTTCCAAGGATTCCATCTTCTTGGCATACACCCAATTTTGTTGCTGTGGAGGCTCTTGGGTAGGTGCCTCCTCTTCATCAGACCTTACTGGAACAACTGGAGTTTTTAGTAACTCCACCTACTTTGAACTACTCATGGTCTTGGTAGCTTCAATTTCACCTTCATGCTTGTTCTGATTAACCATAGCAGTCTCATCAAAAGTCACATCTCTGCTTACAACAAATTTCTTCTCATCTGGACACCAGAGTCGGTATCCCTTCATGCCAGTGCTAAAGCCCATAAACAGAGCTTTCTTTGCTCTTGGATCCAACTTGCTTTCCCTGACATGGTAGTAAGCAGAACAACCAAATATGTGTAAATACTTGTAATCAGTACAAGGTTTACCAGACCATACCTCCATGGGCGTTTTGCCCTCGTTCGCAGCAGCCGGCAACCGATTAATGAGATGGCTTGCATAACTAATTGCCTCAGCCCAAAACGCCTTGCCTAATCCAGCATTAGACAACATACACCGAACTTTCTCAAGCAAAGTACGGTTCATGCGCTCCGCCACCCCATTTTGTTGCAGTGTCTCCCTAACCGTGAAGTGCCTCACAATACCCTCATCTTGACAACCTTTCAAGAAAGGATCAGACCTATATTCACCACCATTGTCTGATCTGAGAGTCTTGATCTTTCGATCGCTTTGCGTAATCATCTCTTTACACTTCAGGAATATCTTCAAGACTTCATCTTTACGCTTCATGGTGTACACCCATACTCTTCTAGAGAAGTCATCAACAACGGAGACCAAATAATGGCAACCTCCCCAAGGTGCATTCTTGGAAGGTCCCCAAACATCAGTGTGAACATAATCTAGAGTGCCATTAGTGTGGTGAATAACGGTATCAAATTTCACTCTAGTTTGCTTACCAAGCACATAGTGTTCACAAAATTCCAATTTGCATGCCTTTGCACCCTTCAATAAGCCTTGCTTCACCAATCCTTGCAACGCTTTTTCACCAGCATGCCCAAGACGCATATGCCATAACTCCGTGGTGTCTGTGCTATCTGCGTCAGTAGCTTTGGTGATAGCTGCTCCACCAATAACTGTACTCCCCTGCAAGAAATACAAGTTATTTCTTCTTGTACCTTTCATCACCACCAATGCCCCGTACACAGCGTTAAGAACTCCACCATTCATGGTGATCTTGAGACCCTTGGATTCCAAAGCTCCCAATGAGATGAGATTCTTCTTCATATCCGGTACATACCGAACATCACTCAATTCTCTGACTGTTCCATCATGCATCTTCAAACAGATTTTGCCTATCCCTTGTGTTTTGCAAGCATTATTATTGCCCATCAAAACAACTCCACCATCCAGCTCATCGAAGCTAGAAAACCATTCCCGTATGGGACACATATGATAGGTACAACCTGAATCCAAAATCCACTCCTCGGAGTGACCATCAGCATATGAACTAGCCAAAGCAAACTCGAAATCATCATCTCCAGATTTTGCAACATTTGCTTCAGACTCCGCTTTCTCCTTCTCTTTGTTCTTCAATTTGGGGCAGTCTTTCTTCCAATGACCCTTTTGGCGACAAAAGGCACATTCGTCTATGGCAGGAAACTTTCCCCGCTTCCCAGATTTTCTTTCCTCTGTTCGACCCCTTACAACTAGTGCCTCGGTTTGTGAATTGTGAGTCATCTGGTCCTTTTTACGACACTCATGATTCACCAATGCCGCAGACACCTCCTCAAGTTTCACCTCGGATTTTCCATACAACAAAGTAGTTGTCAAATGATCATAATCATCGGGCAATGAATTTAACAAACATAGTGCCTTATCCTCGTCAGGAATTTTCACATCAAGGTTTGCTAAATCAGCAAGTATTTTATTATAATCATTGAGGTGTTCGTGCATAGAAATACCTGAACGATATTGAAATCGGAAGAGTCGCTTCTTCAAGAAGAGCCGATTTTCTGCGCTCTTGGTCATATACTTCTCCTCCAATTTCGTCCATAACTCCTTAGCAGAAGTTTCCTTCATATACGGGTATTTCAACTCCTTATCAAGGAATGATCGAATAGAGCCACAAGCATGAAGATTAAGTCTCTTCCACTGCTTATCATCAATTTCTTTGGGTTTATCCTCCAAAACAATATCCAACTCTTGTTGATACAACACATCCATAACTTCACATTGCCACATACCAAAATTATTAGAGCCATTGAATTTATCAACCTCTAACCTTGTAGTAGCGATAGGATGTCTATTGGATGTAGGTGCCGACGAAGACGATGTCGACTCCTTCTCCTTCACAAGTTCGTCTTTATCTCCAGCCATCTACTCGGCACTGTTCACAAATACAGCACTGTTCACAGATACAATACTGTTCACAGATACTATAGCAGTTCACTGTTCATGGAAATGTAGCACCGACACTATTCACAGAACTGTAGCTTCGACGAATTTTTCACTCCTACGAAACCCCAGTCGAAAACTGGAGCTCTGATACCACTTGTTGTGCGGAAGCGTCAACCAATTGCGAGTTAAAAATAAACAACAACTGGCAGGAGATAAATGGAACACAAAACAACACCAACAAGAACACCAAGATTTATACTGGTTCGGCAATGCCTACATCCAGTTTGGAGACGACGGAGTAATTCACTATAATCAAAGAGAGTATACAAAGTGTTTATCACTCAATAAAACCCAAAGCCCCAAATACACCCAAGTCTCACTCTCACAACAATTGAAGAGAAAACAATAATACAAAGCAAAGAACAACTAGAGAGAAATGTTTCTCTCTTTGGCAAGATGCCTTCTTTGCTATTTTCCTCTTCTACTCAACACTTGGTGGGATGCTTCAAATGGAACCATTTGCTTCCAATTTATAGCCAAAGATGCAAGAGTGTGAATGCAAGCTTCAACTATTCATTTGTTGGCTACCAAACTTACCAATGGATGGCTACCAAACAATCCACCCTTTTTGACCTCATAGTAAGCCAACATTTACTCACATGGGCAACTAACTTTGACTCACATGGGTAATTCCAAAATTCTTCTACATTTGAGCCAATTTCCAACAGTGTGCATAAATAAAACTAGTGTAGCACTTACACAGCAACTCATAACATAAAATTGAAAAAAGAGCATCAATGAAAATTAGCTTCAGCTTTAGCTAGCTTACATTATTCATGTACTTCTCCACAACAGAGGGAATGTCGGATCGAGGCTTGTAATTTCCGAAGAAGGTACCCTTGAGAGTCCTCTCGTTCAGAAAGTTCACGGGATGCGTCTTGAAGACAGCCTCTTTGTGTGGTACTCCCACAAGAACAGCAACACCCCAACCCTGGAGTAGAATTTTTGTGTTCATCATAACAAGATCACATCAAAACTTAAAAGAGAGAAACATGGAGCCAAAGGATTAGGAACATACATCATGGACACATTCAAACGCAGATATCATGGCTTCAACATTTCCAGTACATTCAATGCTTCTGTCCACTCCTCCATTGGTCAGCTCAGCAATCACCTAATAAGCAATCCATAAGAAAGCTCTTTAGAAACATGTTTAAGGAGGTACAAGGGAAACAATGTACAAAAAGAATCCATGCCAGTAACAAACAAACCTCTTGAACTGGCTTTTTGTGGTCCTTTGGGTTCACAAATTCGGTTACGCCAAACTTTTTTGCTGCAAACAATCAAGTTAAAATTCAGAGACATATGGAGAACATTTGCAAACATGAAAGTCAAAAAATAGAAGCAGAAAACACATCTACTTCTTATGCATTGTTCTCTTTTCTGATCAAAGGAGGCTTATTGCAAGTCAAGTATATATCCTGAAATGCCAGATACTTTCCCAGAAATAAACAATTTACTTTCAGGAATTATATATCTCACCCTCTTCAAATCTGCTGGAATTCAAATCAACACCAATAATTCTTGAAGCCCCAGAAATCCTGGCTCCTTCAGCAGCCTGAATCAGAAAACCATTTATACATTTATTTTCCATTATACACATAAACATACACCTAAACAAGCAGTGAAAGTGTCACATATATAAATATATGGCAGATAGCAAGAGATAAAGAGACTCACTGCAAGGCCTACAGCTCCCAATCCAAAAACAGCAACTGTTGATCCCTTTTTCGGTTTTGCAACATTAAGAGTAGCTCCCAGACCTGAACATATATCCAGATAATTAGAAAATAAATTCCAATTAAACATTAAGCAAAATTCCAATCATACTTGTATATATGGATACCTGTGGAGATACCACAACTGAGGACACAGACTTTGTCCAGAGGAGCCAAGGGATTGATCTTGGCAAGGCAGCCAACATGAACAACAGTGTACTCACTGAAGGTGGAAGTCCCAACAAAGTGGTATATTGGCTTGCCTTTAATTGAAAATCTTGATTTCCCATCACTCAGCATCACTCCCCTGTCAGTGTTTATCCTGAGGAGATCACACATGTTGCTCTCTTCTGATTTACAGTGAGCACAGTCCTTGCATTCCCCTGTGAACACAGGCAGGACATGATCGCCTGCTTTAAGATCCGTCACGCCTTCACCAACACTCTCCACAATCCTAATTTGTAAACACCAGGAAATCCACATAAGTTAATGCTACACTATACTATATGGTTTCCTAGCTTCTGCTAAATTGAAAACAAGTTTGATAGAAATTTACATACCCTCCTGCCTCATGACCATAAATTCTAGGAAACAAAGGGTTTTGTCCCTGCAATATAGAAAACCCAATTCAGATTTTGTGTGCTATATTTGGTTCTTGGCTTTCATGATCATAAAGAAATCTTGCTTAGGAGGAAAAAGAATTATATAAAAAATATAAAAAAAGCACCTTGGCTTCCCAGAAGTAGACATCAGTATGGCACAAAGAGGTATAAAGGATTTTCAAACGAACTTCATTTGTCTGTGGTGGTGCTACCTCAACTTCTTCAATCACCAGTGGCTTCCCTGCTTCCCATGCTACAGCAGCTACATAAACAAAACCAAAACCAAAAACCCTTTACTCAATAAATCTCAGAAACATTAAAAAAAACAGCAAGCAAGATGATTCTATAAAATAGACAAGCCATCAATTTCTATACACATGGTTGGTTAGAGTATGATACCTCTGCAGCGTATGACCTGTCCAGCAGTATTAGAATTAGACATTCTTCCTCCTCTTGGTTACTGAGAATCCAATGAATGCAGCTAAGAACTTGAAATTGAAACTCTGAGAAAGCTTTGTAGTAGTATGTAACAGACTTGTAACTTTTAAGAACAGTGTTAAGTTTCTGGTGTGGTTTGAAATAAAGGCAGCATGTGTAGGTATTTATACATCATCCCATAAAGAAAAGAGGAGGCTGAATTAGTCTAATTTAATAGATAAGGATATTGCTGCGTGATGTTGTCCTAGAACATTAGACTTTTAACAATTGTTAGTTCCAATGGCAAAACCAAAACCATTCCTTGATTTCAGTTGTTAGGAATTTAGTCCCTGGTTTTACAGGCTGGTTTAGCGAGTCTCCAATCAGATTAATTTTCATAGATGATTATACATAACTAAATAAAAATAGAAAGTTGCTCGATTATAATATAATTGGAGGACTAGTGGTTTTGTCATCTTTCGTTTTTTTTTTTTTGGTTCATAAAGTTTTGTCATCTTTCTGGTTTCTATAATAAAAATAACCGCCAATGACAGAAATACGAGAATTAGTGGTGGTTTTGGTATTGGACCGCAGTCCCCTGTTTGGTCGATTCATTAGTCATAAGAAAGAAGTATCAAAATAAATATTAAGCAACTTGTACCAAGAAAAAATTAAATATTAAGCAACCAATTACAGTAAGCGTAGGCTGCGTGGCTACACTGTTATGTCATCCTTTTAATATGCGAGACTAAAGTTAAAAATGCTGTCGCCCATGAATGATGCAACAGAACTTGTTGGATTGACATTGAACCACACAAACTAGGACAAATGAACCAAGAGGCACGAGGCGGTGGAGTCTAGTCTAATGAAAAAAGGAATGGATTTGTAGACTAGTGGTTTCATGTTCGAATTCTTATGACACATTGGTAATCCGGAGGCGGCATGAGGAAGAGTTACTCATAAAACGAGTTTGTTGTCATGATTGAGAAATGTCAATAATCGAACTCACGTTTTTTACAGTTGTCATTTGACTTGGAAAGAAAGAAACAAGAGGCACAGTAGTCATACTGATAAGTCCCTGTTTCAATTTTTCAAACCCTGTTTTGATAAGAATAATTCTCATAGCGTAAAGTCTCTCGCTAGTGGGTTAAAAGATTACTGGTTTTATACATTTTTTATTTATGATGGATTCTGATTCTTACGTAAGCACATTAAACTTGGAAAGAAAACAAGCAAACTTGGATTGTTAATGGTTTTACTTTAATGTCACAATACCCTTGCATTTGGTTTCAGAACGGAAATGCTATAATGAGGGGGTTTTTGGTGAGAGAGCCAACACACATCAAAGGCCATAACAAGCACAAAAATCATAACATGTCCCAAGTTCATGGCACACCTAGAATTTGATCCAACTTAAACCTAGAAAAAGGTCTAGAGATGTGCCGTCGCGGACGTGAGGACTGAAAGACAGCCAGGACAACACCACCATAGCCAGAGTTGAGGGAGAAATCCGCCAACCACAATTGACTACACATATTTTGAAAAGACAAATAATATCGTGATAATTCAGAAATTTTAATTTGGCCATAGTGAGAAGGTCTTTTAAGTAAAACAAGAGACTATTGAGATTTTTTTGTTTTGTTTGGATCGAGAGAGACTATTGAGACTTGAACAAGATAAATGCTGGTTGAAATTGACATTAATCTTGAACTGATGCATAAGTGAAGACTTTTAATCAGCATTGTTTGTTGCCAACCCTAATACTTTAAGTCTACGATGGCTACACATGTGTCTATTTGGGATTCCGAATCTCTACATTTAGTATCGATGCATTTACACGTAATTAAAAAAATCTAAACCATTGAATTGATCCAATGAAATTTAATTATTCCACATCATCATAATTGTATTAGATTAAAACTCCTCCTTTTGCACCTTATCATTCACTCATCTCTTCCTCTCCCAAAAGGTTGCGCAGCCTTTCCTCTTTCTCTCCCACAATTAAATCATTTTTATAATTATTAAAACCTTGAATTTGATTCAAAAACTAAAATCCAATTCGACATGTCCCATACCAATAAATTATCTCTTTTAATGTATTAATTTTGCAAATTATAGACACTGTTGCTTCTTGAATTGCATATCGCTCTCGTCACTTTGTCTTATGAATAAGACAATACGGTGTATATCAGAATTCCTTCTCTTTATTTTGCACATTTTTCATTTATGATTTTGCAGGTTTATTTTTGCTGTTGAAACAGTATAGTATTAAAGATTAGAATTTGTTAATATCATTTCCTAGGCCTTGTTGAGAGCCACTCATCCCAAGAGAGAGAGAGAGGGAAGGAGACGGAGGTGGCAACCATGGCTGGCAGTATATATGTGACCCTAGTGTCAAAAAAGCTAAAGAGAAGGACCAGAAGGAGGCATCGAAGGTGATAAGGGGTCAACCTCTACCAATGCCATGGAGTCGGAGGAGCCTGGGCAGCTGTTGCACTGCAAGTTTCCTGAACGTGTTTTCTTTCTTTTCTTTTCTTTTTGAAAACTAATATATTGTGTTGTAAACGAAAATATATTCAATTAAGATTTTAATAGATTGTTTTGAAGCTTATAAATCTAGTGGTATTCAATTAGAATTTTTAAGTAATCAATAAAAGTATGATGGTATTCAACTAGGACTTTTAAAAGATAAGAAAAAGAAAGTCCCAAGCAAATAAAGTATGCTTAAATCTTCTTTTAATGATGCACCCATCTGAGCAAACAAAAGTAAAAATTAGACTTTTATTTAGTATGTAATAAATACCATTGTATATATAACTTGATAAACTTCAGCCAAAAGAAAATATACAACTTGATAAATTTACAAGCCCAAAAAAAAAAAAAAAAATCATATAGGCTTGTAATTAAGCATTATTCAATGTCTCTAATTTTTTTGAGTTCAGACAACAGGAGAGAAGAGGGGGGAGAGCGTCGGTATAATCAAATTACAAAGGCTTACTTTGGATCATATTATCTATAGATAACATAAGATGGATATAAAATTGCATTAAACCAAAGTGTAGCTAGTGCCTACTGATTTGGTGTAATGTAAAAAGTTCTATAACAACAAATTAGTAAAGCAAAAAAAAAAAAGTATGCAACCCCTTTACTTATTAGTTGATTATTTTAAAATCCTAATTAAATACCATCATATTTTTATTGATTACGTTTGAAAATAATCTATTAAAATCCTAATTGAATACACCCCCTAAACTATAAAGGGAGAGGAGGTTTCTCACACTCATACTAACAAGGTGTCATGGGGGTCCGAACTTGAGACCACTAATCTATAAAGGATTCATCAGATTTCACAAGTGAACGGAAGGAATTTGTTGTTTTTTTTAAATAAAAAAAAAGGTGTGGGTCAAGCAGAGCTATGGTGTCCTCCACACGTTTGCTCCGGCTGTATCCCGACCTGAGATTTCAACCACCAGCCACTGCTCCTTGACTCCATTGATGAAGATGCTTCAAAAATGCTCTTTGCACTTGCTTCTAGGATTATGGTAGTGCTTTTTGCGTGGGTGGTTTGTCCACCACCATTCTCCGTTCTAAGCATTGGTCTATTTGGTTAATGGTAGCGGTTGTGGATCTGCGACGGCGACACGACAAGTGGGAAGTAGCGGCTGTAGCATCTCCGATTTAGAGTTCTTCCTTTGTGTTTGTATTGGGCTCGATGTTAGTTTTAGGGTTTTTCCTTTATGTAGTTTCTTTTTTTCTTTCTATTCGGCTGAGGCCTTGTACTTATTAGTTTTGGGTGGATTTTTATTTTTGCATTTTTTGACTTTGTAATCCTTTCATTTTAATGGAACGAATTACCTTGATTTTTTAAAAAAATTCAAAAAAAACAGAGTTGGAGTGGGTCCCACAGAGCAGAGTGAAAAAAACAGATGGGCCGGTGCAGACGGGACACGGGTGGCTGTAAATTCAGGTGGGTGGTTGGGCTTCGGGAGCCCACATAAGGCCACATGTCATTTCATTGTCAAGTCTGCAACAAACAAATGCGACAAGCTTTGACGCTTAGTTACAGACACTGCCTCCTCTCCCATCCCATGTACGAGAGAGAGTACCCCTACCCGTTTCCCCACTAGTTGAACATTTTGTTTCATATGTTTTAGCAAACTCTCCATACTTCTGTGTTACTTCTTCAAATACTTCTTTTAACGGTTCTTTTGATGTTTTTGTTCCCTTAAAACAATCGTTTTCTTGTTCAATTTTTTTTTCTCTTCTTTTATAAGATGATTTCTCATATCACTAGTTGTATATATCCTCGAGTCTTTCCCTCTCATCACGAGACTTAATCAAATTATTTATGAAACTTAATGTGTAGGAATGTCTTCTTTGTTTTGGGTACAGTGACTCTCTTCTCTATATTTCTCATCACGTGAAAAAGTGTCTGTTGTTGAAAAATGTGTTATTAGCAAAATTCCCAGCTAAAAAATGCATGTCCTTGTAAAGTCTTTGAGATAGGGTACAAAAACTGCCTCTCATTAACTGCGCTAGGTAATTGAACTTCTCTCGCTTTTTTGACCGAGTGGAATAACATTTCTGTTTGAAATTAATGGCATTCTGCACTTGCAAACTTTGCAGATACTTCATTTTCTTTTCCCCAGTTTTAAATTAGTACTTAATTAGAAAGCCTGGAAACTTTTTTCTTTTGTTACAAAAAGCTTGGAAACTTTCTGAGAAGAGAATAACTGGGCGTAGCTTTATGCTTGATGAGAATTGCAAAGGTGGATATGCTTTTTACTTTTTACTTTTTACTTTTTACTTTACTACTACAACAGCGAGGGTAAGGTTCATGGTTTGATTCGTCGATTTCACACAAAAGCCCACCACTGTTTAGAAGTAAACATATCATTTGCTTTGTAGATTCTCCATGATATCTTGAGCCTCCTGAATCCTGATAAAGAGTCATCTTCCCATGGGTTGGGGTTCGAGTCTCTGTCATAAAGATGAAGTGCGCATAATGATAAGGCCACAACAAGGCTCAGGATTCATCAGCTTTCATTTTATTTGCCCCACATTTTTAAGGACGACAGAGGGCGAGTTTCTCCATATCTAGATGCTTTAAATTTCTGTATTGCTTTTATCAAGCATGCATTTGGACCATTTTAACATCATCCAACACCAAAAAGAATGCAGAAATGCAGATGAGGGACATCAGTTTAGCTAGAGTTCGAATATCGTACGTTAAAATGGTTTGGCTACATTTTGTAGTACAAACTTTTTAAGATCTATATATATGCACAGATCAAAACCCTAACTAGCTAGCACATATGTTTATGTTTATATGTATACAGTTAAACTGTGCATATGAATTACACATTCATGTAAGAATTTTATCAATAGTCTAGATGATATATCGACTACTCAACTAGCTTATTATGGATTATTTTTCCTTTCGGTTCATAGCCTAATCAATTTAATTAATAGTAAATTGAGCTTAAACCCATAAAATTCATTTTTAATCACCTACAACCCTTTCCTTTATTTTTCTATTTAAAATACCCAATTTTTTCAAATAAAACCCGATGACTAGGATCCAAGTAAGCAAGTTACCTAATCTAGCTTAAAATCTGATTTATTCTATTTTTCGGATTCCAAAACTACCCCTAATTACAAGTTAACGTGTTATGCGAGGGTGTAACTAATGACACACGTTAAATTTGGAAAGATCTTTAAATAATTGTAATGGATGTAGGAATTAATTTAGAAACTTATTTGAAATTAAATATTAAATTCAACATTAACGTATTAGTAACGTCTTGGTTTATTTATTAAATTTTTTGTTGTTGTTTTCCTTTTATGAATCATACTACTAGTAATCTATTTTATTATAGTTTTATGAATAATAGTGTACATTCTAATTATGTTGAAAAATATTTTGATAATCTATTTATTGTTTATTTTATGAATTTTTTTTTTTTAAATGAACCTATTTTTTCTCTAAATAAAGTACCTATTATTTGTTTTATGAAAAATATATATATATTTTTTTAAATGAACCTATTTTCTCTCTCCAAATAATGTACCTATTTTTTTTTCCCTCTAATAATGACCTAGTAAAACAATGTATGTATTTTTTTAAATGAACCTATTTTTCCTGTCCAAAAAATGTACCTATACACATTTATAGGTACATTGTAAAATAATTTACCTATGGTTAAATAATGCACCCATATTTTCTATAAATTATTGTGTACCTATTTTTTATTTATGAAAAATGTACAGAAATTTCAATTACTAAGTCAGTTATTTTGGTTTAAAGATATTTTTTGGTTTGCAATTTTAGGGGGCGATATGTGAGAGGGAATGACAACCAAAAGAAATGAGTTGATTGATATGCTATTAATAGGGAGTATTAATTACAATTATGGCAGTTAACGAAATGCTTGAAATAAATTATAATTAAAATATGAAGTTTGGTGGCAACGATGTAAAAACATAGGAATACTACGACCTCTTATATCCTACTGGTCATTTAAATTTGAAATTAGATTTTACACATAGATTTATAGAGTGATGGGTATATGTCTAGGAAATAGAAAATGTAGGGATCTATATTGGACAAGCCCTCACCAATCTAAAGATGATCTTTTAAATTAAATTGATTTTCCATATAAAAATTAAAGATGATTTTTCCTTTTGGCAACGCAACATTTAAAATTCGAAATTAAATTAAAGATTTTTAATTTATTTCCGTTCTTACCTCAAAGGGTAAAATGGTCATAAGAAAATAATTAATAAACCATTCGTTCCTAAATTAAAAAGTCAATGTTCTTAAATAATTTATATAAAAAAAAGAGTTGGGTTAAATCTAATTATTGCTTAAGAATTTGGGTCCATTTCAAATTGTTTTTTGGACTTTTTAGTAGCAGCAGCAACAGCGACCACAAGGATGAAGATAACGAAAAAGAGGGGTTGGCTTAGCATGTACACGTCGACCCACCCCTTGTTCTTGTGTTGGAGGGCAAACGTCCAAACATAGCTAGCAAGAATTGCAACCCATTGGGAGACCATACAGTGAGTAGTACTAGTTGCCTTTTATGATCGGTGCGCTGAGAAATTGCAGGGAGGGTGGGTGGCGGGCCGTGGGGTATATATGAGAGCAGGGACGATGGAGAAGGGATGAAGGGATGGTGGGTTCTTATGGTTCTCAATATTGTGTTAAGGGCGGGACAGTGGGTTGTGCTAATGGCGGTTAGGTGTTTGGTGGGTTGGGTATGAAGATGGGTGTGGGTTTTTTTTTTTGTTTTTTTTTTTTTAAAATATGGGTGTGGTTGCGTGTGAGAGGGACAGAGAGAGTTGTAAATTTGTTCTCGGAAGTTATTTTATAGATGAAAAAATTTATTTTTAAAATTTTGATGATAAGATGAGTGGGAAAATAAGACTAGTGGATGAAAATAACAGCGCTCAAATCAAACGTAACTAATTTATTAATGTGTGAGAACTAGACAACTTATTACTACAAAAATAAAAAGTAAAATAGGAAAGTCATTGACTATCCATCAAATGTCAAGAAAATTCATTTTGAAAAGGTGACCATTGCCTCAAACATAAATAGATACACTTAGACATGTGAGACATAATGAGTCTTACCCTCAAATGCATCTCTATCCATAAATAAAAGTTCAATAAATACAAAAGTTAAAACTAAAACCAAAAGTAAATGCAATACAAAACAACACTATTTAAATCTAAATTTAACCCTACGAGGCTTGGAACTCTTAAATTCCTCAATTATCGATGCATTATCGATATTATTAGCAAACTCTCTTTCAATGTGAAGGATTATACAGTCAGCAAGAAATTCATCAGCTATGATGCTTCGAAGTCGATTCTTAATAATTCTCATACATGAGAAAGCTCGTTCTGTTGTTGCTGTAGAAACATGAATAGTCAACACCAACTGAATCAACCTGTTAAGGAAAATGTAGTTTACTGCCAAAGTTGTTTCCATCAATTGTTGACATAATTAAGGAAGAGTAGTGGTTTTCTTAAAGTAAGGAAGACGATATATATCATTTTGAAAATACCTGAGCTCTTTTTCTAAAACTTTCAACTCATGTGAAAGGAAATCAACGGGATAGAATTTCTCAGCAAGTTTACATATATGCTCAATATTGAATAACAATGCTTGTAATCCAATCCATAAACCAAGCATATTACTAGCATCATCATACCCTTGACTACGCATATTCTCTACTAAAATTTCGTTATTATCAAGCACTTTGCATATCTCATTTTTAAGAATCAAGGCATTAGTGTCTGCAATACTCACAATATTGAAAAACCGCTCACGAATAAATCCATCACAATCAACAAATCTTAGAATTATAACCATTTTTTCTTTACCGGATTCATCAAGTAATTCATCAACAAAAATACAAAATTTGTTCTTCCCAAGTTCTCTACAAATTTTCTTCCTCACCTTAGTAGCAAAAATATGCAAGATTTCTTTTTGTATGTCATTGGAATGTACTGAGCATTTTGAGGAGCCTTATCTAGGACAACTTTCTCAACTTCTATATTCATTTTTGCAAAAGACTTTACTATTTCAATGAAATTGCCTTGATTAAATGAGTCAACGGATTCATCATGGCCTCGAAAAGCCAATGCTTGATTTGCTAGATACCTAATGCTCTCTATTATGGTCGTAAGTCACAACTGATTGTCCATCACTTGTTGTTTTGATTGCTTATCTACTACTTTTTCAATATGAAGAGATGGGTTTTTTAAGCTAATCCGCTTTTGCATAGCAAGATGATGTGGTGAATTTAGCTAGTCTACATGATGTTGAAATGCACATTGGTTCCCACCAATTCTCTTCCATTTTTTATTCCCATTAACAATAAAGGTTGGGTGTGACTGATTCATGTAAAAAAGAAAGCAAGAAAAACAAAATACCTTATTCTTAGCAACTGAATACTCAAGCCAAGTGAATTGGCCAAACTATTTTTTATTAATTTAATCGATGAAACTCCCGCCATTCTAAGTGGCTTGAATAATCTTTTAACTCGGGTTGACATGATCCTAAAAGAATATATGCTCTTCACATATTATCTTGTTCATTCACTGGATATTTGCATATTAGACGACGTAATCCTGGATCACACTCAAGATAATTCATATTAAAATCATGATCATCATCGACTCTTTGAGATTCAACTCTTTCAACTGGAGGCTTGACAATGGGAGACTCAGGAAGATTTTGCTAATCGCATATTGGAGTAGATAAAGAAGTGCTAGAAGACAATGTACTAGATGATGACCCATCATTCTTTTTCTTAAAAAAGACAACAAATTCTTTGTTCTCTTGGGATTCCGATTGTGATCCGACATAATAAAAGATAGCCTATAAATAATATGTAGAAAGAATTTTAATCAAACATATCAACAAAAAATCAAACAAATTCTCATAATAGCATCTGAACAATACCAAACCAAAAATTATAATTCATCCATAATTAAACCCTAGAATACTCAATTTTAATAAAATCCCAAATCAAAGCCCTAGAATAATTCATCCCTAATCAAAACCCAATAGAATCTCAAAATTATATTCATCCCTAATTAAACCCTAGAATACTCAATTTTAAATTAGAACTATAATTAAAGATATATAGCAAATTAGAGAATGAGAATAATACTTGTTGTTGACAAACGGAGAGGAGAAGATGTTGTTGCCAAGTTGCCCACTCAAGACAATAGCCAATAGAGGGAGATTTTGACCCAAAAAAAAGGGGGAGGGGGAGAGAAACTTGCTGCTGTCGGGTAGCAGAGAGAGAGAGAGAGAGAGAGAGAAACAAGAAGTTTAATAGTCAAAAGAGAAGGAGAGAGAAGATATGGGACCACATGTATGGGCAACATGTGTAGGGTTTGCTTTAATTTTTTAAAATTTTGGACTGGACTTGTAACACATGTAGGCTTTTTTTTTTGTTGAAAATTTTTGGGTTGGGCAGGCCCTGTGCATAACACCGCCCATGAGTCTAACTCAATTGAAAAAATCCATTACTTGAAATGATTTCAAGTTCGAACTCCCATAGTATATTGGTAGTAAATGTGTGAGAAATCATCTTCTCCATATGATTTAAATTATTGCTTGTAGTAAAAAAAAAAAACCATCAATCTTCGTCGTGCCTCCCGCTAAAAATCTCAGTACTATTAACACAAAAAAAAAATTTAAAAAAAAACCTCAAGTACAATACACACCACAAGTAAATATATAAAACCACAGGTCCACAGTACAATACTGTATACCACCACAAGTAAATTAGTAACTCTTTGAGGGACATTCTCGTCCATAACCTCCTATATAAACTGTCAAGTGTTCACTCTCATCTCTCATGTAAGTGCAACTCTACCTTGAACTGAGAGCTAAACAAAGAAAAAAGGTAGAGAAAAGCACTTAATAAGAAGATGATAACAGCACAAGATTTCTACAAAGTCACCTGTGCAATTGTCCCGCTATACTTTGCAATGCTGGTGGCCTATGCCTCTGTCAAATGGTGCAAAATATTCACACCGGAGCAGTGCTCCGGCATCAACCGCTTCGTCGCGGTTTTCGCGGTTCCGGTGCTGTCTTTCCACTTCATATCCCAAAACAACCCTTATCAGATGGACACCAAGTTCATATTGGCTGACACTTTCTCTAAGCTCTTGGTCCTTGCTTTGCTCTCACTTTGGGCAATTTTCTTCAAGGCAGGAGGGCTTGACTGGCTTATCACTCTCTTCTCATTGGCCACTCTGCCCAATACACTGGTCATGGGCATCCCTTTGCTCAAGGCCATGTATGGCGATTTCACTCAATCCCTCATGGTTCAAGTGGTTGTGCTTCAATGCATCATATGGTACTTTTCTTTTTTTATATATGGCAAGTTTATTTCTTGTTTAATTTGTGAATAAATAAATAAATATTTAACCAGAGTCTCTCACTCGATCTCTGGCAGGTACACACTTTTGCTCTTCCTCTTTGAATACAGAGCAGCCACACTACTCATCCAAACCCAGTTCCCGGGACCCACCGCCGCAGCCATAACAAAGTTCGAAATCGATGACGACGTTATCTCCTTAGACGGCAGAAACGCGCTTTGTACAGAGTCGGAAACCGACGATAACGGCCGTATCCGGGTCCGCATCCGACGCTCCACGTCATCAGTCCCTGGCTCCTCAGCTCTATCATCCTCCATGGGTCTTACTCCCAGACCATCAAACCTTTCCAACGCCGAAATTTTCTCAATCAACACACCTCACCATGCAAACCATGACTTCACGTTGGGGCATGGTGACGTGGCGTTTGGGTATCGATCCGCAAGCCCTCAATTTTCCACCGGCTACGCGTCCTCTGACGCGTACTCGCTACAGCCGACGCCGCGTGCGTCGACTTTTAATGAAATGGACACCACGACTGTCGCCACCACGGCCAACACTCCGGTTTGGGGGAGGTCTCCTGTGGCCGGAAAGTTTTCCCAGCAGCCTTCGCCGGCGTTTAGCGGCGTGAGGATGGTGTGGGAGTCGCCGGTGAAATGTGAAAGTGGGGATCAGAATCAGATACAACACGGTCGCAAAGAGGTTGGAGGTACGCATGTGCATGTGTAGATGTAGACTTGTCGTGTGGTATGTCTTTTTACGCTTTATGTTGTGAAGGGGACAAACGGTGTCGTTTTGTGTGATGAAGAAGAACATCAACGAGACATGCAGCTTTTTCAGGGAGGATATGTACGCTTTGTCCTCTTGTAGAGTAAACAAAAACAGCTAATGCACACTGTACAAATATACAATCAATTAATCCCTACGTGAAAAGATAAATAATTACACAAATTTTACAAATATTTGGTTATATATTGTTAATAAAAAGACTAGAAACTAATTAAGGGGGTCTACCCAGTGTAAAAAGGGCCTTGACTTGCAGACCAGACGTTTCAGGTTAGCTTCATAGTTGTGTGTGTGTGAGAAATCCCCATCTCTTGTAATTTAGATTATCGCTTGTTAAAAAAAAAACAAATACTAGAAACTAAAATACCATTTTTTCTATGGAGATAATTATAATATCACAAATCCAAAATATAATTGCATCTAGAGGGTAGAGAAATAAGTTAGAATTGAGCAAGATTAATGGTTCGATTTTGCAGAGTTCCAATGTGTTCGAATCTCCCTGCTCTAATATAGCTTATATTAAATAAAATACATGTCAATTATTTGATTATGTATGATGATATTTCCCTGTGAAAAAAGTCTTCAACCTCAAAGGAGACATGTGGTGTCTCCACTCAAAGCCTAATTCAAGAGGAAAGTATTCAAAATTTTCCTAAACCAATTAACACAAAGTCATGTCGAATTTCTACTTAATTATATTTTGCTTAGTCATCAGAACTTTCATTGATAGGTGCCATCATTTGCTTCAGAGCACGTGTGTAATGATAGAGGGGAGCTATTTGATTACTTAATCTTGGTAGTCATGGTAAAGAATCCTATAAATGATAACGCCCAAATCATGCTCACCCAAAATTTTCAGTTTCTAATTATGTTGTCTAATTGTGCTTCATAAAAGGAGGAGCATTACTTTCTAATATAGTAATACAGAAATATGTATCACTAAGTGGTATAATCTTATGTCTGATACTATTAATCTGAATAGTTTAATTCTAGTAAATATGGGCTTAGCCACTCTGCACTCAAGTTCGAATTCTGTTCCCCATAATTTAGATTAAATTAAAATAGAATATCGTTTTGTTTAAAAAAAAAAGTTTATTTCATTATTAATTATTTTCTCAAACTATTCATTTGAATCCTATCCACAAAAAAAATAATATTAATTTGAAAACATAGTCAGATATGATTTTATAATTCTAATTCTAAATGAAGTTTGTCAACCTAACAATTTAATCAAATAAATAAAAATATTTGTGAATTAAAGTTATGTGAATCATCATTGATTGTTTTTCACTCTCTTTGTTTCAGAGAAAGAAATCAGCTTCAGAGACTGCACCAAAATCCCAATGCCAGAGGAGGCAGATACGAAGGCCGCAGAAACTAATCAAGAAATGCCAAGTGCCCTAGTCATGCTAAGGCTTATACTAATCATGGTTGGAAGAAAGCTTTCCCGCAACCCAAACACATACTCAAGTGTCTTAGGCCTTGTCTGGTCTCTCATCTCATTCAAGTGAGTTACATAAATATATACCATAAAGTCTTAATCATTCTCGTTAATTAACAGCTCTTTTTTATTATAACTTTCATCCTAAGCTAAGCTATGCCATTCACATGATCGTTTTATTCTCTTTTATTTTTCAGGTGGGATGTGGGGATGCCGAATTTGGTTAAATATTCCATAAAAATAATATCCGATGCAGGTCTGGGGATGGCTATGTTCAGTTTAGGTATTTCATCTCTGCATTAATATTGCTAATTAATACATCATATAATGTGACAATTGACGTATACTTATTATATATATATGAATTATTACAATTGATTGTTAATATATGAATTGTCACATCATCGTTTAATTATAGAGCATGAAACAAATTTTTAGTTTTATTTTTTAAAATTCTATATCACAGGATTGGATTCCATTGCACTTTCATATGATGAAACATTGATGTTTTGGGTTTGACTTTTGAAAATGGCAATAAATCGTTATGAATGAATGTTGTAGGGTTGTTCATGGCCCTTCAGCCTCGGATTATTGCGTGTGGCACAAAAAGGGCAACAATGGGGATGGGGATCCGTTTTATTTGTGGGCCTCTTCTAATGTCTGCTGCCTCTGTCGCCACTGGTCTAAGAGGAGTAAAACTTCATGCTGCCATAGTTCAGGTACTGTCGTAATACATGGATGAATAATTGGAGAAAATTACATGCAAACCATTGAGCTATAGGTCGCTAGGTTTTATGACAATTTCCCGCCATAATATAAAATCAGGAAATGAAAAATAAAAACAATTGAACCACAGTTGTTGTCACCTCAATTAAAGCTTTGTTACTACTTACTTACGGCTAACTCCGTTCACTTTTTAGGTCGAGTCTATTGTCCAAGTCACATTAATGTCACCTTAATCTTTCATGATGATATGAAATTTTGAATAACTGATGATTTGATCAGGCAGCGCTTCCACAAGGAATAGTACCATTTGTCTTCGCTAGGGAATACGGGCTGCATCCTGACATTTTGAGTACAGGGTAAGTTCATTTTGTTCTTATTTCTACTTTATCTTCATATATTGATTCATAATTTTATACGATTATTAGCAGTATAAAATATTTTGTGAAAAAGTCTTATAGGATTCTGCTTAGCCAAAAAGAGAGAGAGGGGGAAAAAAATCTTCGGGTGCTATGAAAAATCTTGAACCAATTATTATGGTTTTCCCTTTATTAAGGTGGTGAAATGTGAGTAGGCTTTTGCTAGCTTTCATTGTGTAGCCCAACCTTCAAACCAGACATTAAAGAAAAAGGAAGTTGAAAAGATTTAAAAGGACAAGAACTATAAACTAGTTTATTAAGTGAAAAATCAACAATCTTCTAGTTTTCATCACTTCCCCCCTCCTAATTTCATTCATCAACGGGTCATGTGGGGGCAATGGTACTATATACCAAAAGTAGCTAATTGATTGTTGTTTCACCTAGTCAAATGTTAATGTTGGTTCGATGCATTATCTGTGAGTAAGAGCAATGTTATGGACAGTCGTTTAAGGAGAGTGGTCCACCTCTGTGGTCAGTGTCCTAAACACTGCCATGATGAGTAGTTGTTAGCCGTTAGTTGATGTGAACCCATCATGATTAACTTTAAACATTGTTTGATGTGAACAATTCTATAATGGGCTTCACATCAATCATTGACTAAGAATGTCTCTCACGCGTGCATGGATACCAATTATAAGAAGTCTACCGGAAATTAATGTTAGTGGCATTGTATTTCTCTCACACACTCAACCACTTAACTTTAATGGAAAAAAAAAAGTAGGAGATACTACTAAGGCAAGACTTACTCCAAAAAGTACTTATAAAGATAATCGAAAACTAAATTAAACAAAAACTTATCTGCCTCCAACTTCTGAAAAACTATCTTTGATAAAATTAGACACACACACTTAGTTTATGAAAATATATAATTATTCATTCAATATGCTAATTGCAAGAAATATTTATAAGCTCTGCCCTTGTTGTGCAGGGTTATTTTTGGGATGCTAGTGTCCTTACCAGTAACGCTCCTCTACTACATACTTCTAGGTTTGTATTAATGGAAAAACCAGAAGATGATAATAAAAAAGAAAAAGTCTGCATTTTCAGGTAAAGCATATGAACTGAATCGTCTAAAGGCAAGAATGCTCTCTGAGGTTTGGTGTCATAGTAGTACATAGACTAGTGGTGGCCGAAAGGAAGATGGAAATCATGGCTTATGATTAAGGTAGGAGACTTATTTTTCTTCTTGGGGTTGGGTAAAGTTGCCCCGACCAAACCATGTATTTTGACTCAAGAAAAAAGAAAGGGGGAAGAAAAAGGCTAAATCATGTTGTTCCTACTATTTCTTCTTTTTTTCCCTTTAATATTTAAAGCAATTATCATACAATAGTTCTTGCTTTTTGGTAACAAATTTTATTTGTGAAGTCAATTAGACAGATTTGGCTTACAATTGAAGCTTGTCTTGGAGATATATATAGCATGATCATGGCCATGATTATATCTCTTGTTGGCCAAAATGCAAGTGCCAAGAAGATTACATGGCAAAAGCCTATGACTCTATGAGTTATGACCCAAATCTGTATCATATGCGTATCTGGTAGTGTTAAAGCTAGCCTTGTTGCATTCTTGAGACAGAAGTCTTGAAACATAATTATTGGTCGGTTCTTAATCTACTCAGTTGTCTTATATACTGCACCTGAAAAATATGTTCTGCTCATCTCTCACGCCTTCATGTTTGACTTGTATTTTGATAAGATCCGACATTGGCAAAAAAAAATGTCAAAGGGCCCTCAATAGTCAATTAGATATTTATTTGGTCATGGGGTAAAATCTGGTATGCGTACGGGAATGAAGATTGTTATGAATCGAAGAACTTAAGAATTTGGGAGTAAGAAATTGGAATCGGATCAACTACTCCTCCTAGTTGATCTGATTCCTAGTTTTGAGGGTATTTGAGTAGAGATTTTACTATGGAACTCCCATAATTTTTTATTTCATATGTGTATGTAAATGAAGGAGAAGTAAGGAATTGGAATCATTCCAATACCTATGTGTTAGTAAACACAAGGAAAGAAGGAATTGAAATGATTTTGATACCCATTACTAATAAATAAACATGATAGTGAGAGGGACGTCTTAATTTTGCTTTGAAATAGTGGTTTATGAATTTTCAAATAAACTATCTACACTTTTAATTATTATGTTATTGAATATCTTTATTTAATAGATATTTTTCTGAATTTGAAATTATTACTTTGATTAATGGAATGAGAACCCAATCTTCGATGGGGAAATCACACTCTATTGAAATTGATAAGTTTTAGGGGATGGGGGTGGGGAAGGGGAGGGAAAATTTGATCCCAAGTTGTCTTATTAAAGAAATACTTGTATGAAACGGGGATAGTATTGTTTTGCTATTCCTGATCAATCATGTTATGTCATGGGGAAAAGTTATCAAACGTGGCATAATGTGATTAATTGAGAATAGCAAAACAGTGCTATCCCTGTTGCACATAAGTGTTTCTCATCCTGTTGCTATCCCTATCTATCTTTGTGTATCTTCCTATAGCCGGGAGCTTCTATAATGAGGAGCTAATTTGAGGAGGTTATGTGAGGAGGCCCATCTCACCATCAAAAGGGGTGTGGACCCCCCAATGCACCCCCCCATGTACTTTGTTTTTTATTATTGATGGTGAGATTTCACCTCCTCAAATAACCTCCTCAAATTAGCTCCTCATTCTAGCCTTTCCACCTATAGCCTAGTCCAGTGAGGAGCAATGGGCCCCTTCGCATAAAATTACACGCTAGGTTCCACATTCTCAATTGGGCCTAAATCCCTAAGGGCCAAATTTTTTTTAACACTTTCGATGGAGATAGACCAGGCTTGGATGGGCTTTTACATGCACAGAAAAGCTCTTTTGCTGAAAGCTGGATGTGGAAGAATGTTTGAGGTAATTTTCAGGCAATGGATCACGTTTAACCACTCAGACTACTTGACCACTGACCCACTCAGACTATATGCACTACTAGTTATTTGTGGTGTAATGATATTTCTCTTTACTACGTGGAGGGAGATCCTAAATTCAATTTCCTCTTTCGTTAGATATTTTTTTATTGAATAACCAAGGAAAAAAGATTTGTTTTATTTACTGAAAATAAGGGGTGTGTAAGTATGTCGTCATTATGAGTAATGTTATACAAATAAAATGCAAGGAAACTGGCCGAACTGCAAGAGAAGGGAAAAAAGACAAGGGGAAGGAGCAGAAAATTACAAGGAGGAAGAGAAACAAAGCTCAGAAGATGGAGATTTTCTTTGAAGAGAAGATAATTTATGTGGGAGCTTGAAGAAGAGCATAGTTAAACCAAGGAGAACAAAACTGCTGCATCTGCATAGTCAGGAGTTTGATTTCTTTTATCTTCTTTGCTATTAATTCTCTGGTTAAATTGTTTTTCTTATGAATTTTATGAGCTCTCTTGGCTAAAACCAAGATGGTATGTCAAAACTTGAGTAGTTCTCATGGTAGATATATTGTTTGAGCTGAATTTTTAGTGTTCGAACGGCTTGTTTATCTGATTTTTAGGAATATATTTCACCATATACAAATTTTAAAACGGCTTCTTTCTCTTCCAATTTAAAGAAAATATCACTATACTAAGAGTTATTTGGTATAAAAAAAAAACTATTTTTTTATTAATAAATTCTGCTAGATTGACATTTTAATATATTTTTGAGAAAGCAAGTGATGATTTTTCATCTTTATTGCTACCTTCAATTTTAGAAGAAAACTTTAGGTTTCGACCATGCTTTTGGTGGTGGATTCAAGTAGTATCTTCAATTGAATCTTTATTTTGATTTAATTAATTAATTATTTAAGTTAAATTTCAAGTTTACCAAAAATATATCCAATTTTTTTTGTTGAATTATGTAATTAAGCTATAAGTTTAGAGCTACCTCTCTATATTTCACATTCGTAAGCATGTTAATTTAATTTAATTTATAGGTTAATTTCATTTAGTGATGTACCAATGGCTGAATTTGAAAAAGAATAAAAATAGAAATTAGTTCTAATTATGTGTATATATAATTTAAAGAATATGTATTTTATATTTTTAAGCCCAAGATACAAGCCACCGCATTCTCTTAGTTTTCATATAGGAAGAATAATTCCTATCATTGTTTTGTTAATGTAAAAAAAAGATTGCTTGGAAAAAAAATGCTATAAACATTTTGTTTGAACAAAAATGATAAAAAGAATTGTTTCGTTAATGCGAAAGTTCTTTTGTTTACAATTATCATTAAGCCAAACATTCCGAAATGAATCATATTTGCAAATAAATAAGAAGCCATTTCTACAAATCACAGTCACACATATGTGTAGAAACTTTTCTTTTGGGAGATTTTAATGAGTTATTTTTGCATGTGTCATGATGATGCCTAAATTTGATTCCACAGTGGGATGACGTAATTCTAGGTCACGCAATTCTTCCAGACCAGGTCAGGAGGGTGACACTGGTGTAGTGATGGTTAAAGACCCTCCAATGCTTAAGTCGATCAAGTGTTTGAGAGCAAAGTATACGATCATTTTAGAGCTTAGAATTGCATAACTTTGAGAAAAGGTTGTAAAACCTTTTTGATCATAGTAGGACGATCTATTCCTCCTTGGACTATGACTCCCTATAGGTAGATGTGTCTTGGCAAACCTAAAACATCCTAGTTCTTTTAGGATTAGAAGTCCTTTAGGTTAACACCACGTACCTCGGAGCTTACTCCACATACGCTTAAGCTTTTATCTATTTAGGTAGGAATTCTAGTTAAATGTAAATCGAGAAAGGTAAGCCTCATCCACACCGGTCCTAAATTCATGGACCAATTGACTTACAAAAGGTTTGAGCTCAGCTCGACCACTTGATCTTGAGCTTAACTTAGCTCGATCATTTGGGTTTTAGCCGAACTCAATCTAGAGATATTCTACTCAACAATACGTCAAACTGTCATTTGTTTGTAAAAAGCCAAGTAGTGTTCTTTGCAGATTGCTTGCTACCGGAATATAACTATGTTGTATAATTCATTTACATATTATAATATATAAATAAATTGATATTTTTCACTTTTAAAATATAATGTCAATAAATATCTACACTAATTAACTCCCTGCTATATCCTAGAATATTATTCAAACACCACACAATTATTGTTCGTCGACACGACACCTCTAGAATATGATGAGATAAGAGACTTTGACGACACGTACAGTAGAAATCGCTAATTACAGCCCCGCTAAAATCGAGATCAGCATGCCACGTTACCTTCCAAAGAAGAATTAACCACAAAAGCCAAGGCCACGTTGCTCTTCTTCCTATAAAAACAAAAGGCGCCGCTGGAAATAAGCCAAAACAGAAGCGGTCATATACCACTAGAGAGCGGTGGTTTTTTTTATTTATAAAAAACTAGAGTTGCGCAAGTTCAAATATTTTTCCATTTTGTCCAAATCCAAGAATGGTTTTCTCTCCACGCACCCACAGACACACAGAGTTATGACGGAATGTTTGGGCTCCAATTCAATCCAATCCAAGTAATAACCCTTGGATGGAAAATGGTTTTTTCGGACATTGAATTTCGACTTTCTTGTTCATCACAAATAAAAAAAATTTATTCTCCACTTTCTTTAGCGGTTGTCAAGATCACACTATAAATAGTGCCCTCACATTCTTACTTTCCCACATCCAAAAACACAAGACTTTTGATCGTAAAGTAACAGATAAACATCACAAAGTTCTGATACAATGTCTACAGCTGGTCAGGTTATCAAGTGCAGAGGTATACCCTGACCTCTTGCTCTCCTTTGTTAGATAGTTCTGCTCATTTCTTTCATTTTTACAGAATCCCATTTATGTTTTTAGGTTTTTTCAGTTTTTTTTTGTTGATGTTTTTCATTTTTCTGATCAAGTTTTATCTTTGGGTTATACTCTGTTTCTGATAATTTTTTTAGTGATTCCAATAATTGGGTCTGGTTTGCTCTAACAATCAGTCCCCTTCATTCTGTTGTTAATAGTGTTGGTGATGAGTCTTAGCTGCTTCTTAGTCTTAGCTGCTTCTTACCTGTGTTTCTGGTTACATATCTTGTTTTCTTTTGTGCTTTTACATCATCCTGGTGATCCTGGTGTTTTTTTTAACATGCAGATGTTTGATCTTTTCCTCTTTTCTTCTCTTTTTGTTGAAGTGTTTTATAAATCAATTAATGATGATGATTTACTTTTGATCTGGGTTTTCTTGGATTGGATTTGATGGGGGATGCCAATTTCAGTGTGGAAAATTTCTAAACTTGACTGAACAGAAGAAAGAAACCATAATTTTTTTGGTCAATTCTCTTGGCAGGGGACTGATCTTCTAGTTGGTTAATAATATTGATTAAATGGATGTATTTGTTACTAATTGCATTGGCATTTGTGGATTGTAGCTGCGGTGGCATGGGAAGCAGGGAAGCCACTATCAATTGAGGAAGTGGAGGTGGCGCCACCACAGAAAGAAGAAGTCCGCTTGAAGATCCTCTTCACCTCTCTTTGCCACACTGATGTCTACTTCTGGGAAGCCAAGGTAAATTTTTATTATACTTTTACTGGCATTGTGTTGAACTATATCTATATCATGATGGCAAAAGAGAACGATTTGGTTATAATATGCCTAATTGCTCACTACATTATTAAGCATGATTGAGCATCTGTTTATTATTTGGGTAACACATGTTTCCCCGGAAATGAAACAACAAGGGGCCTCTCCTGTACATGGCATTTTCCTTTGGAACTGAATAATCTCTTTTATGTCACAGGGACAACACCCATTGTTCCCTCGCATTTACGGTCATGAAGCTGGAGGGTATGTTTGCTAAATTTTGAGTTTCCCTTGTAGACATAGTATTTTTAGTTTCCTAAATTTTGCTTGCTTGGCAATTTTTTGTTTAGAATTGTGGAAAGCGTAGGTGAGGGTGTGACTGATCTCCAACCAGGAGACCATGTCCTCCCGGTGTTCACGGGGGAGTGCAAGGAGTGCAGGCACTGTAAGTCAGAGGAAAGCAACATGTGTGATCTCCTGAGGATCAATACTGACAGGGGTACTATGCTTAGTGATGGCAAGTCCAGGTTCTCAAAGGATGGAAAGCCAATATATCACTTTCTTGGTACCTCTACCTTCAGTGAATACACTGTATGTCATGTTGGTTCGGTCGCCAAGATCAACCCTGCAGCCCCTCTTGACAAAGTTTGTGTTCTTAGTTGTGGAATATGCACAGGTTTGAAAGACTTCTCACATTTTAATGGTTACAATGTTAAATAAGATTAGTGGTTTCTTTGTTTTTGTTTTCCCTAATAAATTTCTGTTTTGTGCATTTAAAGGTTTTGGTGCCACTGTGAATGTTGCAAAACCCAAAAAGGGCTCATCTGTTGCCATTTTTGGACTGGGTGCTGTTGGTCTTGCTGTAAGTCATTCTTATGTATTGATCCTCTGTTATGTTGCTTCCTGCTAGTTTGGATTATCATGATGATTTTTTTTTTGTTCATTTCCTTGTTACTTTTTAGGCTGCTGAAGGTGCAAGGGTTTCTGGGGCTGCAAGAATCATTGGAGTTGATTTGAATTCCAACCGATTTGAGGAAGGTCAGTCTAGTTTAAATATCTGTCCGAGGACTTATGTGCTTCATGTCCGGTTCAGATTAAGTTGTCATTGACTGATTTATCATGCTTTTTTGTACTTGCTGGCAGCCAAGAAGTTTGGCGTGAATGAATTCGTGAATCCAAAAGATCATAACAAACCTGTGCAAGAGGTTAGTTACAGACCTTTTTTTTATCCCGTCACCTGTTGAGGAATTGACCTAAAGATTACCCCTTGCCTTCGTAATATGTTTACAATACTGATCTTATTGAAGCCAAATAATGCAAACGACTTCTCCCTAGTATACTTGATAAGCTTGTGATTATTGTTTAACAGAGACTATTGGACTTTTATGTTGGTGATTATGGTTAGCAAAGATTAACATTTGAATTTTGATAAAAAGGTGATTGCTGAAATGACCGATGGGGGAGTGGATAGGAGTGTTGAATGCACTGGAAGCATCCAGGCGATGATTTCTGCATTTGAATGTGTTCATGATGTAAGCAATTATAAAAGTTGTAGGTTGTTTAATTTGATACGATATAAGAATATGCAACCACATTGCTTTTGAGGTTTAAAATTGAACTCTCCTTCCTCTCTGAATTTAGGGTTGGGGCGTTGCTGTACTCGTTGGTGTGCCTAGTAAAGACGATGCATTCAAAACCCATCCAGTGAATTTCTTGAATGAGAGGACTCTTAAGGGCACCTTCTATGGTAACTACAAACCCCGATCCGATCTGCCCGGTGTTGTGGAGATGTACATGAATAAGGTAAGTTCGTATTTCCTTTCAAGCATGTTTGTGAATGATTTTCAAACGTACCAAGAACTTTGCTTATTTAAGTAATGTGTTCTTAGATAGACAATATTTAAGGTTGTGTTCTTTGACTGTTCTAGTTGTTTGAGGACAGTTTTAATTTTCAATATGATGTTGTAATACTCTACCTTGTGTACTGATCTTGCAGGAGCTGGAAGTGGATAAATTTATCACTCACTCGGTCCCTTTCTCTGAGATCAACAAAGCATTTGATTTGATGCTTTCAGGACAGTCCATCCGGTGCATCATTCGCATGGAGGATTAGAGCAACTAGGGACTTTTTATGTGTTAATGGAGAGGATTTATATATCTATCTGATGTCTTTAAGAATAATTGTGTTGGTCTGGATTTTACAAATTTTTTGAGGTGCAACTTAAGATAGTAGGAGGTTCATGACTTTTGTATTTGATATAATGGTTTTTATGATAAGTAAAATTCTCTGCATATTTTCTATTGATTTTCTCTTTTATAAGTATATATGTCGACATGTTTTTTCTCTCTCTACCAATCTATGGAGGAATCCGAATTTGGAGCGTTGTGCTCTGGTTGTGCTCTGGTTATATTAGCATTAGGTGTCTGGAAGCATGCCGATGTGCAAATTCTATCCCTATTTTGGAAGAATCCTGGTTGTCCATGTTTTGAAGTATTAAAGGGAAGGCAGAGATCCGGCCTTGCATCTAAGTTCGAAAGTGCTAAGTTCGAAAGTTCGAATTCCCCTTTCGTAGATTAGATTCATTTGAGAGTTTTCGAATTCCCCTTTCGTAGATTAGATTTATTTTAGAGTAATTTAAGTTGGATGCAAGTTCGTGGATTCAAGTTCGAATTTTCTTTTTGTAGATTAGATTTAGAATGAGTTGGATGCAAGTTCGTGGATGCAAGTTCGAGTCCCCCTTTCATAGAATAGATGTTGACCCTCTAACTAAATGATTAGAGAACCACGGTTTGTTGCTTTCCAATTATGAAATAGATGTTGCCGCTGCAACTAAATGATTAGAGAACCATGGTTTGTTGCTTTCCAATCGTCCTGAGCACCGAAGCAACCGTACCAGCCGTGGTCACAATATTGATACACAACATTTTCTTTTTGGGCAAATTGTTTTTGGTAGGTGATAAATTTTTATCCTTTCACTTGTGCCCTTCAAAATGTCAACTTCACTCTCTATGTAGGCTTCTTGTGCTTGCGCATAAGAGATTACTTACTATGAAAAACTGAAGAGAAATGCAGGATTTGCTTACTTAGAACGGCTGGCTATTTCTGGTGGTGTTGTGTATAATTAGAACGACTGCATGTAAAACAGGGGATCTTTCTGGTGATATTACGCATGGAATTTCTTGTGATGTTACTCAAAGTTGAATGTTTTAAGCATATCCGATGCAATATATAGAACAATCTGTTGGCAATGGGTTAGAAAATATAGTTGTATGGTCGACATGTGTGGTCACGGTATCATGTTATCATGTTTGGAGAATATTGTTTTATGGCAGACAGTTTGGCATGTGTTTTAGGCCACTAGTTCATCTTTATCTCCATATTTTTATGGAGCACTTTTGCTTTGTAATGTGTATATATTATCCTCCCCATTTGGAGGAATAATACATTAGAAAACTACACTACATATGACACAATCCAATTCAATCCTTAACAACATTCTCTACTCCAATCTTGCACACCAGACGATATCTATAGATTCAATTTTCAGTCGGAAATAGGGAGTATTAACTTTACTTTCCAATATGGATATAGGCATAAATTCTATGTAGCACAGACATTCCACCAGGCCAAAGTGTTAGGATGTGGGATACGCAGACGCACCTTGGACATGGGTCAACGGTCAAGACACTTTTGGACAAGGTCAAATAAAGTCAAGACATGACAGGACCATTTTGAAAATTATAAAACAAAAACTGGGGTCAAAACACAAAAAATTGAAAACTATGTCGACATATTTGAAATTGTTTGTAAAAGTGGGTTAAAAGTGTAAACAATATTTTTTTAAAATTTGTTTTTATTTTCTTCGTGCCTTCATAGCAGAGATGATATTTTTGGTTGACTAAAGATATTGATAGCAATTTGGTCGTGAGAGAAGCATCTTTTTTAGTGGGTAATTCATTCACTTTGTTCTTTTGTTTCTTTTATTTATTTTTTTAATGCAAATTCGATTCTTATTTTATGAAGTGGGAAATCGTTTTTCTTATTTTGGAGATGATAGATAATAGATTATATACGAAAAATGTGTGAAATTTAGTTTATGATGAATCATGAATATGTGTGAATAAATATGTATATATTTTGTTTAGGGAAAGATGAATGATGCTAAGTTAACTCAAATGAATATGAATTTGCTTTATAGTATTATGACATTGAAGGATTGAGTATGATTTTAAATATATATATATATATATATATATATATAAATATATGCTATCATAATCTTATTAGAATTTATTATTATATTAATTGTTGTGTTCTAGCCGTGTCTGTGTTCTAGTTTTAAGCATATCTGTACAACATAGCATAAATCTACTATTTCTATGTGAAAGGATGTTTGCATCTTAAAAGGCACTTTAATAACAACAAATTATTGAGTGGGACAATAACACCTTGTTTCTAATACCACCTATAACTTATTGTATAAGCAATTTGTAAAAATTGTATGATTCAACATTTCAAAAAATATGATAATCCTGAGACAAAGAATTCATTGTTAATGGAGAGAGAGATTTAACTGTAATTAATCAAAATCGGCGAATAAATTAAAAATAATAATAATTAGGAATTAGTTCTCTTCAACAAGGATGAGCCGCAAATTGGCAATCTGAAATTTGCCCAAAATTAAGGCAATATATGGTCATATTTGGTAGGTAGGACTGGATTGAACTATTTCGGTCATATACCACTAGAGAGCAGTGGTTTTTATTTATTTATAAAACTACAGTCCTGCAAGTACAAGTATTTTTCCAATCCAAAAGTGGTTTTCTCTCCACGCACCCACATACACACAGAATTAATGACGGAATGTTTGGGCTCCAATCCAAGTAATAACCTCACAATTGGGATTTTAAAAGATTGTTTAGGGATAAAAAAAAGTACAATGGATTTAAGCAGAATGTAATGATTTATAGAATTTTATTTATTAATTTCTATAATCGAGATTTTTTACTTTTGGATTTTAAAGATCTATATCATAGGATTTATTAGATTTGAAAAGATCATATGGATTTAACTTTTTATCATCTCCCCTAATTTGCATACTGTAATAAACTAGTCATTCACATTAATCTTTTTGCATATGCCTTCTACGTCCCCTGCTTTGTCGTCTATATCTTTTCTCCTATTTTGATGAACCCCTCAAATTTAAACACATGCCTTGTTCAGATTATTTAATTCAAACACAATATATCATATAGAACACAGGCCATAGACTATGCTATACCTCGGCCAAATTATGGCGACACCACAAGACCCAACAGGTCCAAAGCGCCAAACTCAAATGGATTCTTCTCTGTTAAAACCTACATGGATAATCCAAACTCCATCTCCAGCTTTGCCAGCAAGTTCATTGGCTCTCTGCCAGTTGTTGAATTATTAATAAAACCCTCAACTGGAGATGAGAGACCATGACACTTTTAGAGCATCTCCACCCACAAGGGCTAAGTCTAAGGCAATGGCAAGCAAGGGCTGCCACTATTCACGTGAATAGTGTCAGCCTTTGCATTTGTGGTTCCACCCACAAGGGCTAAGTCTAGGGCAAGTCTAAGGCAAGAAAGGAAAAAAATATTATGCAACAAAATATAAACAATTTAGAAAGTAAATAAAATTGTTATGTATTTATAGGGAAAGCATCTATAATTTTTTGGTATTTAAAAAAAAAAATTTGAAAATTTTTTGGATATTTTTTGAATTTTTTAAAATATTTTTTTGGTCGCTGACGTCAGCGTGACGTCAGCATGACGTCACAAAACTCGGTTTGAAGCCCAGGCAAAACCTGCCCTTGGGCTTGCCCGGGCTGGTGGGACCCACGCCAAACCAGGCTGCAGGCTGCAGCGCTGGAGCTGCTTGGGCTTGCAAGGGGGGCCTTTTGCCAGGTTCTTCTCCTGCGCTGGAGATGCTCTTAAGTACTCAAACGCAGGCCATATATTCGAACATAGACCGACTCGAAAAATCTTTGGCTATATAATTAGCTGGGTCTTTTAATCAAACGTGAATATCATATGTATGTTCGTTTTTGGATATATATATATATATATATATCATACCTTTGGTATAAACAAGAAGAAGATTAGTATGAGCTCACTATATATATGATCATCTTTTCCAGAAGGTAGAGAGAGAAAAAAAAATCCCACATGAAAAATTCGATGGGTTAGGGTGGAATTTGAGATAGGGCTTGGTATTTATAATTTATACCTCCCACTTAAAAATCTTACACAATCTCACATTTAAAAATATCCTTCAAAATTAGCAAGTTTTTGAATACCATGTGGTATTCCATTAAGACTATTATGATTTTTTTTTAAAAGTGGCAAAATTTAGTAGTATTCAATCAAGACTTTAAACAAGTAATAAAAAGTTTTATGGTATTCAAGTATTTTGTAAAACTACAGATGCGCAACTACAAGTATTTTTCCATTTTTCCATTTTCCATTTTTCCAATTCAAAAGTGGTTTTCTCTCCAGGAACCCACAGACACAAAATTAATGACGGAATGTTTGGGCTCCAATCCAAGTAATAACCTTAGATTTTTTATTTTTTTTTTCCAGAAAAACCTTAGATGGAAAATGGTTTTTTCGTACATTGAATATCGACTTTCTTGTTTATCACGACAAAAAAAAAAAATTCTCCACTTTCTTGAGCGGTTGTCAAGATCACACTATAAATAGTGCCTTCACATTCTCACTTTCCCACATCCAAAAACACAAGACTTTTGATCGTAAGATAAACATCACAAAGTTCTGATACAATGTCTACAGCTGGTCAGGTTATCAAGTGCAAGGGTAAACCCAGAACTCTTGTTCTCCTTTGTTAGATAGTTCTATTCATTTCATTTTTCTGATCAAGTTTCATTTTTTCGTTATACCATTGTTGGATTCTCTGTTTCTGATAATTTTTTTAGTGATTCCAATAATTCAGTTCCCTTCATTCTGTTTTTAATAGTGTTGGTGATAAGTCTTAGCTGATTTATACCTTTGTTTCTGGTTACATATCTTGTTTTCTTTTGTGCTTTTACATGATCCTGGTGGTTTTTTTTTAACATGCAGATGCTTGATCTTTTCGTTTTTTCTTTTCTCTTTTTGTTAAAGTGTTTTATAAATCAATTAATGATGATGATTTACTTTTGATCTGGGTTTTCTTGGATTGGATTTGATGGGGGATGCCAATTTCAGTGTGGAAAATTTCTAAACTTCACTGAAAAGAAGAAAGAAACCATAATTTTTGTGTGTGTCAATTATCGTGGCAGGGGACTCATCTTCTAGTTGGTTAATAATATTGATTAAATGGATGTATTTGTTACTAATTGCATTGGCATTTGTGGATTGTAGCTGCGGTGGCATGGGAAGCGGGGAAGCCACTATCAATTGAGGAAGTGGAGGTGGCGCCACCACAGAAAGAAGAAGTCCGCTTGAAAATCCTCTTCACCTCTCTTTGCCACACTGATGTCTACTTCTGGGAAGCCAAAGTAAATTTTTATTATACTTTTACTGCATTGTGTTGAACTATATCTATATCATGACAGAAAAGGAGAACGATTTGGTTATAATCTGCCTAATTGCTCACTACATTATTAAGTATTATTGAGCATCTGTTTATAATTTTGGTAACACCTGTTTCCCCTCGAATGAAACAACAAGGGACCTCTCCTGTACATGGCATTTTCTTTTGGAACTGAATCATCTCTTTTGTGTCACAGGGGCAACACCCATTGTTCCCTCGCATTTACGGTCATGAAGCTGGAGGGTATGTTTGCTAAATTTTGAGTTTCCCTTGTAGACAGAGTATTTTTAGTTTCCTAAATTTTGCTTGCTTGGCAATTTTTTGTTTAGAATTGTGGAAAGCGTAGGTGAGGGTGTGACTGATCTCCAACCAGGAGACCATGTCCTTCCGGTGTTCACGGGGGAGTGCAAGGAGTGCAGGCACTGTAAGTCAGAGGAAAGTAACATGTGTGATCTCCTGAGGATCAATACTGACAGGGGTACTATGCTCAGTGATGGCAAGTCCAGGTTCTCCAAGGATGGAAAGCCAATATATCACTTTCTTGGTACCTCTACCTTCAGTGAATACACTGTATGTCATGTTGGTTCGGTCGCCAAGATCAACCCTGCAGCCCCTCTTGACAAAGTTTGTGTTCTTAGTTGTGGAATATGCACAGGTTTGAAAGACTTCTCACATTTTAATGGTTACAATGTTAAATAAGATTAGTGGTTTCTTTGTTTTTGTTTTCCCTAATAAATTTCTGTTTTGTGCATTTAAAGGTTTTGGTGCCACTGTGAATGTTGCAAAACCCAAAAAGGGCTCATCTGTTGCCATTTTTGGACTGGGTGCTGTTGGTCTTGCTGTAAGTCATTCTTATGTATTGATCCTCTGTTATGTTGCTTCCTGCTAGTTTGGATTAACATGATGATTTTTTTTTGTTCAATTCCTTGTTACTTTTTAGGCTGCTGAAGGTGCAAGGGTTTCTGGGGCTGCAAGAATCATTGGAGTTGATTTGAATTCCAACCGATTTGAGGAAGGTCAGTCTAGTTTAAATATCTGTCCAAGGACTTATGTGCTTCATGTCCGGTTCAGATTAAGTTGTCATTGACTGATTTATCATGCTTTTTTGTACTTGCTGGCAGCCAAGAAGTTTGGCGTGAATGAATTCGTGAATCCAAAAGATCATAACAAACCTGTGCAAGAGGTTAGTTACAGACGTTTTTTTTTAATCCCTTTACCTGTTGAGGAACTGACCTAAAGATTGCCCCTTGCCTTTGTAATATGTTTACAATACTGATCTTATTGAAGCCAAATAATGCAAACGACTTCTTCCTTGTATACTTGATAAGCTTGTGATTATTGGTTAACAGAGACTATTGGACTTTTATGTTGGTGATTATTGGTTAGCAAAGACTAACATTTGAATTTTGATAAAAGGTGATTGCTGAAATGACCGATGGGGGAGTGGATAGGAGTGTTGAATGCACTGGAAGCATCCAGGCGATGATTTCTGCATTTGAATGTGTTCATGATGTAAGCAATTATAAAAGTTCTAGGTTGTTTTATTTGATAAGATACTAGAATATGCAACCACATTGCGTTTGAGGTTTAAAATTGAACTCTCCTTTTTCCGTTCTGAATTTAGGGTTGGGGCGTTGCTGTACTTGTTGGTGTGCCTAATAAAGATGATGCATTCAAAACCCATCCAGTGAATTTCTTGAATGAGAGGACTCTTAAGGGCACCTTCTATGGTAACTACAAACCCCGATCCGATCTGCCCGGTGTTGTGGAGATGTACATGAATAAGGTAAGTTCGTATTGCCTTTCAAGCATGTTTGTGAATAATTTTCAAACCTACCAAGAACTTTGCTTATATATCTAATGTGTTCTTGGATGGACAATATTTAAGGTTGTGTTCTTTGACTGTTCTAGTTGTTAGAGGACAGTTTGAATTTCCAATATGATGTTGTAAAACTCACCTTGTGTACTGATCTTGCAGGAGCTGGAAGTGGATAAATTTATCACTCACTCGGTCCCTTTCTCTGAGATCAACAAAGCATTTGACTTGATGCTTTCAGGACAGTCCATCAGGTGCATCATTCGCATGGAGAATTAGAGCAACTAGGGACTTGTTATGTGTTAATGGAGAGAAATTATATATCTATCTGATGTCTTTAAGAATAATTGTGTTGGTCTGGATTTTACAAATTTTGAGTGGAGCAACTTAAGATAGTAGGAGGTTCATGACTTTTGAATTTGATATTATGGTTTTTATGATAATAAAATTTTCTGCATATTTTCTCTTTTATAAGTATATATGTCGACATGTTTTTTCTCTCTCTACCAATCTATGGAGGAATCCGAATTTGGAGCTGTGTGCTCTGGTTATATTAGCATTAGGTTTCTGGAAGCGTGCCGATGTGCAAATTCTGTCTGTTTTGGAAGAAACCTGGTTGTGCATCTTTTCCAGTATTAAAGTGAAGGCAGAGATCCGGCCTCCTTGCATCCAAGTTCCAAGTTCGATGGATGTATCCAAGTTCGAATCCCCCTTTCGTAGATTGGATTCTTTTTAGAGGAATTTAGAATAAGTTTAATGCAAGTTCGAATCCCCCTGTCGTAGAATAGATGTTGACCCTGCAACTTAATGATTAGAGAACCATGGTTTGCTGCTTTCCAATCATTCTGAGCACCGAAGCGACTGTACCAGCTGTGGTCACAATATTGATACATAACATTGTTTTTTTTTTTTGGGCAAATTGTTTTAGGTAGGTGATAATTTATTATCCTTTCACTTGTTCCCTTCAAAATGTCAACTTCACTCTCTATGTAGGCTTCTTGTGCTTGCGCATAAGAGATAACTTACTATGAAAAACTGAAGAGAAATGCAGGATTTGCTTACAAATAGAGCGAGCTAGCGATTCAAAAGAGAGATTGGCTATTTCTGGTGGTATTGTGCATTAATTAGAACTACTGCATGTAAAACAGGGTTTCTGGTGATATTACGCATGGAATTTCTAGTGATGTTGCTCAAAGTTTCATGTTTTCAAGCATATCCAATGCAATATACAGTACAATCCAATTCATTCCCTTAAAAACGTTCTCCACTCCAATCTTGCACACCAGACGATACCTATAAATTCAATTTTCAGTCGAAAATAGGGGGTATTAACTTAACTTTCCAATAGGGATGTAGGCATAAATCTACTATTTCCATGTGAAAAGATGTGTGCATCTTGAAAGGCACTTTAATAACGAAAATTATTGAGCGCGACGATAACACCTCATTTCTAATACCACATATAACCTATTGTATAAGCAATTTGTGAAAATTGTATGATTGAAAAAATATGATAATCATGAGACAAAAAATTCATTGTTAATGGAGAGAGAGATCTGACTCTAATTAATCAAAATCGGTGAATATAAATTAAAAAATGATAATTAGGAATTAGTTCTCTTCAACAACGATGAGCTGCAAACTAGCAATCTGGAAGTTGCCAAAAATTAAGGCTATATATATATGGTCATGTTTGGTGGGTAGGACTGAATTGAACTATTTCGGTTAAGATGGACAAGTCTTAGCCATTGATTGTTGTGTTGGGGCCAAACTTATTGTGTCTTACAGGTCCTACCTAGAGAATGAAACTCATAAAGACTGACTTGGACTCAACTACAGTGCAATCCAAGGCCACCAAAGAGTGACCAATAGGTTTTGTGAGTACTAAATCAATGATTTCTGTTCATAAATGTCAACAGTTGGTAGCTATTCACCTAACCGATGGTGCTCAAACTCAAAATGTGGAAACGTAGGACCAGTGTTTGAAATTAGATACAGAATGTTCAGTGCTTGCTTACACGAAAACGTTAGGTGCCTCTAGTGGCTAGGTTTAGTTGTCCTACTCTTCAAATGAATTGTTTAGAAGTCAGTTGTCCTTGATGTGAAGACAGAGATGATTTCTATAATTTTCAGGATTACAAAAAATATTATATATATATATAATTAAGTGTTTGTCGCGTAACTATTTTATGTTTAGTTTTTAGTTTTGATATTTTTAGTTGCTAGAGATAGAGGAATAGCATATATATGAGAAAAATGAGGGATGCTGAAGGATGGTGATATGGAAGACAAAGCTCGCTCTTTTTTTTCTTACCCTAACATTTGTCTTTATCTTTTTTTTTTCGGATGTGGAAAAGAAAAGACTAACAGAACTTATTGTCACAACCGAGAGAGGAAGACCACAGACTCAAAAGTTTAGACGGGATCAAAGAGTGACCTACGAATGCTAAAGAAAAAGTTTTCCGTTTTTGGTATCATGAAAATTACTTTAAAATATGAGTTATGCCATTCTGGG